>NC_081421.1:62074713-62353231 GCF_949786415.1 Peromyscus eremicus
AATACAGACTATGGTCCAGGAGTGGTTCTAGAGAGACGCAACCATAAGAATGAATATTTTAAAGTATCTGGAACAGGCTTTCCAATTTGCTGATACCTACAGTGACCAAAGCCTCTCCTAGAAGCACAAAGAGCATTAAAACGCCATGGTGTGAACTATTTAATCAATTTTTCAGATAAATGCATTTGATTATCCTGATTCACCTAGTGTGAGGAGCAAGGAATTTAGGGAAATAATGAAGCTGGATGATTGCTTTTAGCATCACTAGATAAGTTGACA
Source organism: Peromyscus eremicus (assembly GCF_949786415.1). NCBI lineage: Eukaryota > Metazoa > Chordata > Mammalia > Rodentia > Cricetidae > Peromyscus > Peromyscus eremicus. Next base: position 62,074,993 of record NC_081421.1, read on the forward strand.
AAGAAAAAGAATGAGCTTTATGATAAAATTGAACAGCTCCAGATTCACGTACACAGTATAAAGGTTTCTAAGCATGCCCTGGAAGGGAATCGTCTGTCTGGCAGCCACAGAGCTCAAGTTGCAGAAGCCCTGATTTTAAGGTTAGCTGGATTACAATGAAAATTCAAGTCCTAGCCGTGGAAGGTGTTGGCAGTTAAATAAGGGTACTGATTAGTAAACAATGGGATCCTGAAACTCGGGATGGAAATGTATGTGGGCACCCTAGCGAGGCTGAGGATTTTGAACACTCAAATTCTGAAGAAGTCTCTCCACCCTTAGCAGAAGATACACCCTCATCCCCACCTTCGGAATATTGCCTTCTCTGTCTTTGCCAAGGGGAATTAATCCTTCACTGTCTGCTGAACCAGAGGTAACCTTCCCTAAAGAAAAGGCCAGGCAAGGGAATACTGGTGTTGCGCAAGGCCCACCAATAGTTTCCTCTAGACCTACAACCAGACTCACGGTAAAGCAGGCTCCTGGAGGGGAGGTAGAAAGTGTGGTCTGTGAGGAGGTGTGCCACATGACTAAAGAGCTTAATAAGTTTGCTAATTCATTCAAGCAAACATCTGGGGAATTTGTGTGGGAACAGATTTTTAAGAGAGTTGGGTAACGGTAGGAGGATCATAAGCCTGGGTCAGGCTGGGTTTGCTACGGACCCACGGAGGGGAAATTCTAGGTTTGACATGGAAACTCACACAGTGTATTGAAGAAAAAAAAATGTGTCAAAAGTTTGTTTGAATGGATGGCTGAAGCATTTGTCAAAAGCTGGCCTACTGAAAGGGAGTTGGAGATGCCTGAAATCCCTTAGCTTAGCATTGATGACAAGATTTTAAGACTCAGGGAGATCACAGTGTTAGAGTGGATACGCTGTGTAAAACCCAGTACTCCACAATGGGAAGGCCCCGAAGACATGCCCTTCACCAAAATCCCATAAAATACAAAATGGTGACAGGGCAAAATGGTGACAGGGCACCAGCACATGTGAAGGGCTTTATTGTTGTTTTTTTCCCTTGTGCCAGGCCTTAGGTTTAGAAATGGGGTCACCTAAGACCATCGAAAAACACAGGTATTTACGTTATGATTCATAACAGTAGCAAAATTACAGTTATGAAGTAGCAATGAAAATAATTTTTAAAATTTATTTATTTTTATTTTATGTGCATTGGTGTTTTGCCTGCATGTATGTCTGTGTGACAGTGCCAGATCCCCTGGAGCTAGAGTTACAGAGAGTTGTGAGCTTCTATGTGGGTGCTGGGAACTGAATTGAACCTGGATCCTTTGGAAGAGCAGCCGGTGCTCTTAACCTCTGAGCCATCTCTCCAGCCCCGTCAACAAAACGGGTTGTGGAGAATGACAGACCTGTGAACTTAACTGAGCAGTGACTGATTTGCAGCTACTGTGCCGGATATGTGGTGTTGCCGCCGCTTGAGCAGATTAACACATCGCCTGGTATGTGGTGATATTTCGTTTGTGCTCTCACAAATAAAGCTTGCCTGGAGGTCAGAGTGCAGAGCTAGCCACTAGAGGCCAGGCAGTGGTGGCACACACCTTTAATCCCAGCTCTTGGGAGGAGGAAACAGGAAGTGATATGGCTGGGCAGAGAGAGGAAGTGATAAGGCAGGGTGGAGACAGGAGCTTGGCCCTTTCAGTCTGAGGATTCCTAGAGGTAAAAAATCTTTCTAGTGGCTGGCTGCTCTGCTTCTCTGATCTTTCAGCTTTCACCCTGGTATCCGACTCTGGGTTTTTATTATTATGACCAATTAGAATTCACCCTACATCTGGTATCCAACTTTTGGGGCACAAATCCACGAAAAAGCCACTTGCCTATGGCTTTGCAGCTACCAGCACAGGCTGGAGCGACACGTGGCCGGAGTCACTACCCCACCAGCTAGGTTTCCCTTTCTTTTGGGATTTTTCTGTTGCTGCCTCTCTGCAGCAAACTCCGTAGGTGGTTGGACACCAAACGACACAGGAGTTAGCTGCTTTTGCACGTTCCCCGTGCAGATGGCTGGCTCTTTGGCTTATTTCCTCCCAGTGGGTTGTGGGTTTTCCCTGGACCCCCTCCTTGGGCTGCAGCCACACTATGTAACTGCCTTGAAAACCCGCTCAGGCTTCTACTGTTGTACACAAAGGCAGTCAACCTCACATCTTTATCAGCAGCAGCAGATTTGATGAGACAGTTGGGAATTTTTAAAGGGAGGAATTATTAAAAAGAGAGGTTTTTTTTTTCCCCCCACATTAAAAAAATGGGAAACACTATTACAATGGAGGGAGTTAGGTCTCTGTATGATAAATACATTGGATGATTTGAATGTGGAACAATTAAATGAAGGGATAATCAGTTTAACCCGGATTGACATAATATTAGTTATTATTTTGATAATCTTTATTGTCGGTTTGATAATTCTTGGTTTATCTCTAAAAAAGTTGGCTGATATGAGTGCCAAGATACAAGTTTTAAAAAAACTTATTAAAACAGATCATAGAGATATTCAGACCCAGACAGAGGAATTTAAAGGAGAACCAAGCATTATAAGGTTAGAGAGGAACAGCCTAAGGTTTTCAAACAACCAACTTCAATTTATCCAGTAACCGCTATCCAGGAATTGCCAAATGATAGATATCCCCAAGGTTGTGTAAGAGCTGAATGGACTCCTATGCAAATGTTAGATTTAAGGATATTGAAGGAGGTGATAGTCTCATAAGGCATGCATTCACCTTTTATGAAGCAGATGTTAAATTTGTGGTCAACTTGTAAAAGAATTATCACTCAAGACTGGAGAGACTTGGTTACAGCAGTCTTGGAGCCTGGTCCTCAATTACAGTGGAGGACCTGGGGGAAAGATGAGGCTAAGACCATTGAACAACAAAGTGGGGCTAGAGGTACGGAAATCTCCCAAGACCAATTTCTTGGAGAGGGCGATTATGCTGATGTACAAAGACAGTCTACATATGATGACCACATCCTAGCTCTAGCCGTGCAGCAGCTTTGAATGCTTGGGACAGAATTGAAGAAGTAGGAAAGAAAATAGAGTCATTTACAGGGCCCAAAAGAAACCTTCACTGATTTCTTATAAAGATTGACTTCAGCAGTAAATAGAATGATACCAAATTCAGAAGCAGGCAAATAATAATTGAATCTCTGGCTTTTGAAAATGCTAGTGCACAATGTAAAAGGGTAATTAGGCTGTTAAAGGCAAGAGCAGCACCCTTGGAGGAATGAATCCAAGATACAATCAATATTGAATCTCATGACCATGATGATGCTTGGATAGGAGAGGTGATTTCCAAAGGTTTGAAGAAAAATTGAAGTGTTAGGTGTTTCAATTGCAGTAAACAAGGTCATCTAAAAAGGGACTGTAAACAGGGCATTCCTAGAAACAATGTTTTTCCTAAGCATAATCCAAACAGAATGCCCCTCCCTTCTGGATTATGCAGTAGGTGTGGCAAAGGCCAGTATTTGAATGTAGATCAACAAAGGACAGACAAGGTAACCCTTTGCCATAGAGAAATGCCTTGAGTGGCCTCTGGCAGGCCCCCATGTCAAATTCAGTTCAGTGCTTTCCTGTCATCATGGAGGAAACTCCTTCCCAGAGCAATTAAAGAACCTAATGCCTATTGTAAAAAAAAAAACAAAACAACAACAAAAAAAAAAAAAACCATACTGTTCTGTATGATAAAACAGTTTAGAAGAGAAAATGAAAATTTCAGGAGAAACCATGAATCAAAATTGATAAAGGTTAGATTTGAACAAGAGAAACCTCTTAATTAGAAGAGGTAATAGTTCATCAAACAGTGTGACCATTCAATCTAAACTAACTTATAAAACTAACAAATGCTTTTCATTTGATCAGATATAACTTGCTAAAAGGAATATAACTCCCCAAAGTTAGGGTTGGGGCAGGGTTTTGTTTTTGTCTTTTCAGAAGAATGAAGGCATCCAGTTACGGAATCTGAAGATCACTGAACAAATGAGATATGTGAAGAAGAAAAAAGACAAATCATCCAAAAAAAATCCCAAGAAAAACAGTAAATTAGTGTATTGATATATCACATTTCCAACAGGATAAAATTTCATGAATCTTCACAAATGTTTGTTTCTGCTGTTCTCTACAGACACTAATGCAAATGGTCTTTTTGTAGTCCCAGTTCAATTAAAAATTAAAGCTGGCTTTGGAGTTGGAGTGTGACTCTCTCCCTCTCTAAACCCAAGCATGCTTGTTAAAGTGAAATCCAAAATCTCTGCCTCATGTCAGAAGATCCACCTGATATGGGACAGAAGAAAAACCAAATTTAGGGACTATTCTATTGCTACTAATCCCATGATCCTTTGGTTTTATTTTGACTCTTTAAAACTTTTTCATAAGGTATGAATATTATCTCAAGATTTATAAAATTAATATATATTTTTGTAAACTTTTTTCACAGTATTAATAGTCATATAGAGTATTAACTAATTCTAGAAAAAGGCTTCATCTAGCTTCCTGTACATGATTTCAGGTTTGAGTCTCTACCAGGTAACTGGGAATTAAGATTTTGTACTCTGGATGTAAATAACAAATATTGATTCTTTAACTTCTTTGAGATCTGCTGCATATGACATTTAAAATGTTTAAGTTTTCTGCAGTGAACCATGACCACACCTAACAGCGACCTTTGAACTGTCCAAAAGGAGGATGAGACCCCACAATGACTATTCCACATGAACTATGATAACACCACTAAGCTGACAAACACCACCAAAAGATGGCTTTGAAGTACAAACTGCTCAGGACCATTTCAAGGTGGCTAGCTAAGACGATCCAGCCTCACAGACTACTATAGCCAAGACTTGAGACAAGCCCTGCACTTTCCCATTACACAGAGACTGGACAACAAATGATAGAGCTACCTCTCCCAGGACTTGGGTTATGGATATTTGTCATTGTTTTCTGTGGTTGGTTACAAGTTGTTATTGGTAATAGTAAAAAATAGAAAAAAAAAAACTTTTAATCTCAGCACTCAGGAGGCAGAGTCAGGTGAATCTCTGTGAGTTCGAAGCCAGCCTGGGCTACAGAGTGAGTTCCAGGAAAGGCTCCAAAGCCAAACAGAGAAAGCCTGTCGCAAAAAAAAAAAAAAAAAAAAAAAAAAAAAAAAAAAAAAGAAAGAAAGAAAGAAAAAGAAAGACAAGTTAGTATTTAGTCACCTATTACAATTAAACTTGTAGTCATGTTAGGTATGTTTTCAAGGTCCAACAGATATATTTTAGGTAGACAGGTGGTCTGCAAACATTTCAGAGATCTACAGAATATGGCATTTAAGATGTTTTAATAACATAGATTCTTTTATATTCTGACAATGAGGCATGTCTGCTCTCTCTTTTTTTTTTCCAGAGAAGATGATGGGCATCGAAGAAACTCCATATGGTATTTACTTTCCTTGTAGAAAAAGTTAGCCAGTGGGCAAGAAAATACCCTTGCCTCAATTGCTGACAGTATGCTGTCCAAAATGGACAAGCAGGACTCAAAAGAAAGGACTGTTGAACTTTGCCAAGGCAAGGTGGGACAGTCCTTCAGAAAATCCTGCCAGATATGTCTGTCATACATTCTAGGCCTGTAGGCTGAAGATGGATGCCCCAACATTGCAGAGGAACCTTCTTAGGTGACTGTCCAAGCAGCCAGCTGTTTCTGTCATTTCTCACATTTTTTGGAAGTCACTTGCTTGCACTTCTTGCTTACTCAAGTAATATTATTTCCTTCTCGGGTCTCTGATGGAGTTGAAGACTTTACAGTTATAATTTTTCTTGTTGTCAGATTCAGAAAAGCAATTCATTAAAGAAGTGTAAAGTGTATATAGTTGAGAGACATTAAAAGATAATTTTGTGCCAGGCAGTGGTGGCCCATGCTCTTAATCCCAGCATTCGGGAGGCAGAGGCAGACAGATCTCTGTGAGTTCGAGGCCAGCCGGGTCTACAGAGTGAGTTCCAGGACATGCTCTAAAGCTACACAGGGAAACCCTGTCTCGAAAAACCAAAAAAAAGGGTAATTTTGGTAATAAAAGTTAGAATAGAAAATGAAAAGTGAATTAGGTACAATCTTCTGGACTTACCAAGATAGGATAGATACAGAGTATTTTCCCTGAATTTGTCAATTGTTAAGGGACTAGACATTGTTTAATTATTTATTGCCTGTATATATCATATATAGTTATTATACTTATTATATATAGTTTTTCTTATATTAGTTATTCTTTTTTATTTTAGACAAAAAAGGAGAAGTGTGATGATATTTTGTTTGTGCTTTAACAAATAAAGCTTATCTGGAAATCAGAGTGCAGAGCTAGCCACTAGAGGCCAGGCAGTGGTGGCACACACTTTTAATCCCAGCACTTGAGAGGAGGGCATAGGAAGTGATATGGCTGGGCAGAGAGAGGAAGTGATAAGGCAGGGTGGAGACAGGGGCTTGGCCCTTTCAGTCTGAGGATTCCTAGAGGTAAGACGTCTTTCTAGTGGCTGGCCGCTCTGGTTCTCTGATCTTTCAGCTTTCACCCTGATATCTGACTCCAGGTTTTTATTATTAAGACCAATTAAAGGGCTAGAGAGATGGCTCAGCAGTTTAGAGCACTGTCTTCTCTTCCAGAGGACCAGGGTTCAATTCCTAGCACCTACATGGCAACTCATAACTGTAACTCCAGTTCCAGGGGATTCAACACCTTCATACCAATGCACATAAAATAAAGTTTAAAAAAAAAAAGACCAATTAGAATTTGCACTACAGTGGTACATGGCCTGGATTGTATGCAGCTATTGATATAGAAATGCTTTTTTCTAACCTGTCCATAAGGGCCACCAGAAACAATTTCCCTTTAGTTGGCAAGGCCAGCAGTGTGCCTTTACAGTTTTACCTTAATGGTACATTAACTCTCCAGCCTTGTATCCTAATTAAGTTTGAAGGGATCTTGATTGTCTTTTCCACAAAATCTCACACAGGTCCACAATACTGACAACATTATGCTGATTGGACCAAGTCAGTGTGTGGTTGCAACCATTTTGGACTTGTTGGTATCAGAGGATGGGGAATAAATCCAACCAAAATTCAAGGACCTTCTACCTCAGTGACATTCTCAGGAGTCCAGTGGCGTGGGGCAGGCAGAGATATTCCTTCTAAGGTGAAGGATGAGTTATTGCACCTGGCCCCTCCCACAACCAAGAAAGAAGTACAAGGCTTAGTGGGTCTATGTGGATTCTGGAGACAGCACATTCCTCACTTGGGTGTGTTACTCTGGCCCACATACCAAGTGACATGGAAAGCTGCTAGCTGTGAGTGGGGCCTGGAACAGAAGGCCCTTCAATAGGTCCAGGCTGCTGTGTGGGCTGCTCTACCACTTGGACCACATGATCCAGCAGATCCAATGATACTTGAGGTGTTAGTGGCAGATCAGGATGCTGTTTTGAGGTGAATCACAGAGGAGACCTTTAGGATTTTGGTACAAGGCTCTACCCTCATCTGAAGAAACTATTCTCCCTTTGAGAGACAACTCTTGGCCTGTTATTGGACCTTAGAGGAAACTGAATTTTGACAACGGGCCACCAAGTACCATGGGACCTGAGCTGCCCATCATTGAGCTGGATGTTATGTGACCCACTGAGTCACAAAGTAGGCATGTACAGCAGCAATCCATTATCAGCTGGAAATGGTGTATACGTGAACAAGACCTTAACACTGAGTCCTCTGGCCTCTACATGCAGACAGTCACACACGAGAAAGCCTAGAAAACAGTAAGCAGAGATTAATAGGCAATTCTGGGGGCCGCTCAGAAAACCAAACTGGCTGCAGGGTGCCTGTGGCTTCTCACAGGAACAGGAGTTCTATTGGAAATTGAATTAGAGCCCATTCTTGTTACATTATAGCAGAAAACCTGGTTATATTTTCCCCAAGCCTTGTAGCTGGAGTTTTCTCCAGTCCTGCCTGGCCCACGGTCAGGACAAATCTCTCTCACCCACCAGTCCCACAGCCGCTCAGACCTAACTAAGTAAACACAAAGAGACTTGTATTGCTTACAAACTGTATGGCCGTGGCAGGCTTCTTGCTATCTGGTTCTTACATCTTAAATTAACCCATATTAATCTATAAGTTGCCACGTGGCTCATGGCTTACCAGTACCTTAACATCTCCTCATGACGGCGGCTGGCAGTGTCTCTCTGCCTCAGCCTTCCACTTCTCAGAATTCTCCTCTCTGTTAGTCCTGCCTATCCTTCCTGCCTGGCTACTGGCCAATCAGTGTTTTATTTATTAACCAATCAGAGCAACACATTTAACATACAGAACATCCCACAGCAAAGCCTGAAACTTTTTGCAAGGCTATTTAAAGGTGGTAGACATAATACAGTGAAGACAAGGAGTTTCAATATACTCAAAAACTTTGAAATAACACTGTTGGTGAATAACAGCGCTGAATGGAGTCTTGAGCAAGCCCTAATAAGGTCCAAAGCATGTGTCCTGAACAAGGTCCTGTCTCTTTTTCTTACTTGAATTAAACTCTCAAAACCAGATACACTTATGCTGTTGGATCCTCGCACAGACTACATGCCTGGGCAATACACAGTAAGTGACCTCAGGATGCTGAGGCAGGGAGGTGGCTATAAGCAAGGCCCGCTTGGCCTACACACTGAGTCTGAGCCTAGCCTGGGCTACATAAGGATACCTTGTTACAAAACAAACAAGCAACTAAGCTAACAAACAGTTGGACATGTAAATTAGTAATCTACTAATTAGTAAATTAGTATGTGGTGAAAATGATACATTTGTACCAGGCTTGAGCTGGTCTGGGACACATAAGTAAATTGCATGAGCGGGTGGTAGCACAAAGAACTTGCCTTTATTGCATTATTGATTCTTTTCCAAATCACATTTTTTGGCCTCACATTGGGTGGGAGGGCCCTATATAATAAACTGACAGATACACCAATATGGCAATGTTGGTACTACCCAAATGTATAACTCCACTCAGGTGCCCTGAAGGACAGTGGGAAAGGGGCATGCAGTGTCATGCACTTTGTGTATGGAGACTGACAATCCAGAGTAAAGATGGATACGCATGCTCGGAAAGTGGGAAATCAGCCAACTATTAGTCAGGGCCCTGGAAGAAATGAAAGAGGAAAGTTGGGGGAAAGAGAGTGAGGAAAAGAGAGAAATGTGTGGAAGGGCCATGACTACAGGCATTTTCGGGACCCCCAAGAGTGAGTACCTCAAAGCGTATGGTCCAGGCACCTCACTTGCCCCACTCAATGCCAGCCCTGACGGGAACTGATGGACCCTGCACACAGGATTCACATCTTTGGGCCTCAGCACCAAGGAGCATCTGTCCCGGAGGCCACGAACAATGTGGACATGATAACTGAGCCTGTGCGGGTTAGCCAACCTTCCACTTCAGACACCAGTCAACCCAACACCAGGACAATGAGCTGACAGTCACACCAGACTTTCTGGCAAAATGGAAGCTTTGCCTGGGCCCAGGATCCAGCTGTCATTTCACCACTGATGGGAGCTAACGCTGAGTATCGAACGTCCTCAATGCAGAGATTAGCATGAGCTCTCTGCCTGGCACTACGCTTTAGTGGGGCGGGGCGGGGCGGGGCGGGGCGGTGTGGGGGAATATCTACCCATGTGGCATCAGGAGGGATTACAGCAGATTGCTTCCTTTCTGAGCAGACAGCAATTTTTATAACTCAAGCATCACCAACCACGTGCGTGCGTACAGAATGCCAGTACTCCTCCATGTGGCCCTGTGCATGGCCGTCCCAGACCGAGGGAGCACTTTGTGGCAGAAGCACAACTTGCTATACAGCCCAGAGTTTTCTGGTCTTATTCCATTACCCAGAATCACCCAGTGTATGAAATGATGGAATGACCTGCCAAAGCCTCCGGCAAGCATCACTGGAGAACAGCCCTGCATGAGGCTGACACTCTCTCGGCAGACAGGAAGTGTGCTTTATGCTGATGCTCCCAAGATGGTCCTATGCCTCCTATAACCAGAATACACAGATCTGGAGACAGAGGGCAGGAACTCAAAACGGTTTCTCTCAGTATCAGTATGTGTGAACTTCCTCTCACCATAATGCTAGGGTTTTCCAGGCTACAAGGTTTTCCTAATTGACCATAGGAAAATATTTCTACCAGTTGGTGGAATAATAATTCCATTAAGTTGGCAGCCATGCCAGGTGGGGATCACACTGTGATCCCAGCACTCAGGAGCCTAAGCAGTAGGATGGCCACAAGTTTGAGGCCAGGCTTGACTACACTGTGAGTTCTAGGCCAGTCTGGACCACAGAACGAGATGCTGACTTACAAAACTACCCACTTCCCCAAAAAGGAGAGTTGAAAACTGAAAGTACCACCCACTCATCGGTATCCTCACGCAGTAAACAAACAGCCCAGAGGAGGAGTTTCCAACACCTGCTAAGAGAATCAAGTCAGGGGCCTGGAGAGATGGCTCAGTGGTTAAGAACATGGGCTGCTCTTCCAAAGGACCTGAGTTCAATTCCACATGGCAGCTCACAACTGTCGTAACTCCAGTTCCAGGGCATCTGACACCTTCATACCAATGCACATAAAATAAATTTTTAAAAAAACTCTGCCTTTGGTCATAGCACTCAAAAGGCAGAAGCAGAGCTGGAGAGATGGCTCTGTGGTTAGGAGCACTGGCTACTCTTCCAGAGGACCCAGGTTCAATTCCCAGCCCCCACATGGCAGTTTATAACTCCAGTTTCAGAGGATCCAACACCCTCACAGATAAATGTGCACATAAAATAATAAAGTGTATTTAAAAAGAAAAAAAGACAGAAGCAGGCAGATCTCTGTGAGTTAGAGGCAACCTGGTCTACATAGCAAGTTCCAGGCCACATAGACTCTGCCTCAAAAAAGTAAAAATAAATAAATAGGCTTTTGGGGATTTAGCTCAGTGGTAGAGCACTTACCTAGCAAGTGCAAGGCCCTGGGTTCGGTCCTCAGCTCCAAAATAAATAAATAAATAAATAGGAAGACAGACGGACAAGAAAGTCAGTCAAGGTGGCCACGATGAGTTGGGGTGGCTGCTAAACAGTGGGGCAGGAGGAGAATGTCCTAGAGGCAGACACTCCCTGAGGGATCTTTGAATACCACATCTACTGATGAGTGTTAGCAGATAACAGATTAACAACAGGGCCAGGACAGCTTAGGATGTGGACATCTGAGAAATGAAGCTCCGGACTCTCCTAGCTGGAAAAAGCTCGGACCTAAGTGCTCCTGGAGATGGGTGTGAGGAGGAACTTCTCACTGTCGAAGCTTCTGGACCAGTCCCGATCAGAGACTGCATCTACATTACTGTCTAAGAAAACTTTATCAGCCACCATTCCAAAGGGAATGTTGTGATTGGCTGGGTCTCTAGCTCCCTTCTTGGAGGGGATAAGGAGTTAAGAATATTAAAAAAATAAAAATAAAACCCTTTCTGAAACAGGGTTTCTCTATGTAGCCCTGGCAGTGTGTAGATCAGGTTAGCCTCAAACACACGGAGATCCTCCTGCCTCTGGGACTAAAGATGTGTACCATAATGCTGAGTAAGAATGTCTTCTATTTTTTAACAGGAAAAAAATTAAATAGAAAACCATAGAAAAGGTCAAAGGATTGACTGTATTGAACATAAAGCTTGTATTCAGCTTTAGGATCCTTTCTTCTTTTTTGGGGGGTGCGGAGGGTGCTTGTTGAAGCTCACAGGCTACAAGAATCTTTTTGAAAGGCAGGGTCTCAGATATCCCAGGACAGCCTGCAACTTGTCAGGTAGCCCAAGGACGCCCTTGAATTTCTGATCTCCTGCTTCCACCTCCTGAGTGCTGGGATGTCCTGCTCAGCGTTCCCTTTACATCATGCCTGGTTTATGTGGTGCTGGGGATGCTAGGCAAGCACTCTACCAACTGAGACACACACACACACACACCGTCAATGTCTTTTGACTCATTATTTCCAAAGCGGATGCCTAGCCCTGGAATCTCTACACCACTTGTCAAAGCCTCATTCCTCACACCTTTTTTTTTCTTTTCTCGTAGCCACAACTAGAGTTCAAGTTGAAGTCCTCAGAACGCAGTCTTCACACCCCATGTACAAAGCTGATCTCTCTGTCTCACCTTCCTTTCTCATTTGTTTGTCTCGGTTTTGGTTTTTTGAAACAGAGTTTCTCTGTGTAGCCCTGGTTGTCCTGGATCTCTCTATAGACCAGGCGGGCCTCGAACTCGCAGAGATCCACCTGCCTCTGCCTCCCAAGTGCTGGGATTAAAGGCCTGCGCCACCACTGCCTGGCTCAGCTTTCAATGTTTTTTTTTTTTTTTAATTAAAAATCATTGTTTTGTAATGAACTCAAACAAAAATACCACACAGCTAAATTAAAGTAGCCACTCAAACGCTTGTCCAGTCCCAAACTTTGTCCACCCCAATGATCTTCTATGCCGTTAGAATGGCCATTCTGGGGGCTGGAGAGATGGCTCAGAGGTTAAGAGCACTGAATGTTCTTCCAGAGGTCCTGAGTTCAATTCCCAGCAACCACATGGTGGCTCACAACCATCTGTAATGAGATCTGGCGCCCTCTTCTCTATACATAATGAATAAATAAATCTTAAAAAAAAAAAAAAAAAAAGAGAATGGCCATTCTGAAACTGTGGGGCTTTGCTCACGATTTTATACATTAGCTGTCAATCACATTTTTATGCATTTAACCATTACAAAAAAAGGACCTTGGCAGGGTTGAAACTAGAAAAGCAATCAGCTTTGTATGCTCTTTCACAATTCATGCGTCCTTTGCCTACGTCCTGTCCTCCTCATCACCCTCTTTCAGTGTCCTTTCTTTTCTTCTTTTTTTTTTTTTTTTTTTTTTTTTTTAAGACAGGGTCTCTCTGGGTACCAGTCCTGGCCATCCAGGAACTCACTCTGTAGACCAGGCTAGCCTCATGCTCATAGAGACTGCCCTGCCTCTGTCTTCTGAGTGCTGGGATTAAAGACATCACTGCCTGGCTCCTTTCTTTTTTTTTTTTTTTTTAATTGAAAAAAATCTGTAGGCTATATCTTGATTATGTTTTCCCCTCCTCCAATTCCTCCCAGACAGAGCCCCCCACCTTCCTACATCTATCCAACTTTATGTTCTTTTTTCTTTCTCTTTCAAAAACAAACCAAAAAAATAAAACCAAAAAAAAAAAACCTAAAATCAAAACAAGCAAAAGACCAATAAGAGGGAAAAAAAGCCAAAACAAAGCAAAATGAAACAAAATGTCCTCAAAAATACCACTGAGTTCATTTTGTGTTCGCCAACTACCCACTCTTGGGCATGGGACCTACCCTGGAGTGTGCTTGATAAACCCAGTGACATTGCATTGGAGAAAACTGGTTTTCCCTTTGTCAGAAGTATCAGGTGCAGACAGCTTCTTGGTTAGGGAGCGCATATCCACTTCCCCATCTTACTGGGACCAGCGGGTCCTGTGGACGCTGCTGCCATGGTCTCTGTGCATTCACATGTGCATGAGTGCTGTGGGGTCAGGAAGACACTACTTCCTTGGAGACATCCATTGCCTCTGGCTCTTACAGTCTTTCCATTGCCCCATCTAAACAGATCCAGAGCCTTGAGGGGAGGGGTTTGATGAAGACATCCCATTTAGTTCTGAGTACTACAAAGTCTCTCACTCCTTACACATTGTCCAGTTGTGGGTCTCCATGTTAACTTCCATCTACTACAAGAAGCAGCTTCTTTGATGTGGGTTGATCCAGGCACTGACCTGTGGGTATAGCAGTGTGTTATTAGGAGTCTTTTTTAAATTTTGTTTAGTTTTGTTTTTGTTTTGTGTTTGATGGCAGAAGTAAGTATTGTCTTAAGTAATAGAGCCTTACCATCAAGGTATGAAGAATAACCAAGAGCTTTGACAACAGCCTGTGATGTTTGGAGGTTTCCATGGGGCCCCTTAGGCCAACAGTTATCACCTTTCTAAATGTTATACCACACCCACACTTGCAGCTGTTACTTGTGTGTGTGTGTGTGTATAATATGTGTGTGGGGGGGGTGTGGGTGTGTGGGTGTGGGTGTGTGTGGGTGTGGGTGTGTGGGTGTGTGGGTGTATGTATGCTTTATAGTCATATGAGGGAGAACATGCTGGTTTCTTTTCCTCACTTAATATTGCACATTCTAAGTCCATCTGATTTTCTAAAAATTTTGTGATTTCATTTTCCTTTGTCACTGAATAATATTACATTTTACATATATACAAGATTTTCATTATCCATTCATTTGCTGATGACATCTAGGTTGGTTCCACTTCCTTGCTAACGTGAATTAAACATGTTATATCTGTGTAGTAAGGTAGGGAGCTCTCGAGGTGTGTGCCCAGGAGTGAATAGCTGGGTCATATGGTAGTTCTGGTTTTCATTTTTTTTGAGGAATCTCCAAAATGATTTCCACAATGGCTGTATTAATTTGTACTCCCACCAATGGTGAATAAGATTCCTTTCTCTCCACTTCCTCTCCAACAGTTGTTGACACAGAGAATTTGTTGACAGTCATTCTGACTGGGGCCAGGAGGTATCTCACAATAGTTTTAAATTGCATTTCCCTGATGATAGGGATGTTGAACACCTTTTAAAACACAAATGACCATTTGTATTTCTTCTTTTGATAATGTCTAGTCAATTCATCTGCCATTTGTTGATTGGCAGTTTCCTTGATATTTAATTTCTGAAATTCAATATAAATTCTAGATATTAACTCCTTTTGGGGGTCTTGTTTTGGTTCTGTTTTTTTTTTTTTTTTTTGAGACAAGGTCTCTATATGTAAGCCAGGCTGGCCTTGAACTCACAGAGGTCTGCACGCCTCTCAAGTGCTGCGTACAACCATGCCCAGCTTCTTATAGTTTCTTTTGCTGTGCAGAAACTTTTATTTATGTGTTGTGCCATCTTTAATACTCAGGACCAGTTCCTGTCATGCTGGTATTCTGTTCAGAAAGCTCTTACCTACCCCAGTGTCCTGCAGAGTATTCCTTATGCTTTCTTCTAGAAGTTTCCATGTTTAAATTAAGGTCTTGGATCCATTTTTAACTGATTTTTGTTCAAGATGAAAGATGTGAATCCAGTTTCGTTATTTTGCATGTGAATATCCAACTTTGCCGGCACCGTTTCTTGAATGGGCTTTTTTTCCCACTGGATGGTTTTGTCTCCTTTGTCAAAAATTCAGGGGACACAGCTTTGTGTTTGCTTCCACGGTCTCTGTGCCCGCTGCACTGGTTCAGTCTTCTGCTTCTATACCGGTTCCAGGTGGCTTTGATCATAGCTCCGCCTGAAGTTGGCTGTTGTGATGTTCCAGCTGTTGTGATGTTCCAGCTGTGTTCTTAGTCTTTGGGATGCTTTGCTATTTGTGGTCATCTGTGGTTCCAGATGGATTCTTGGATTGTTTCTTCTGGATCTGTAAAATATGACATTGGGATTTTATAGGTATTGCATTAACTCTGTAGATTAATTTTGGCAGTACAACATTTTCATATTATTAACCCCGCCAGTCTAGCACCATCTAGAGCCTTCTCTGATTTCCTTTTTGATGTCTCGAAGTTCTCCTTGTAGAGGACTTGCTCTTCTTTGGTTAGGTGTGTGCCTCCTACTTAACTTTTTGGAGCTATTACAAATAGGAGATTTTTCTCTCAGAGAGTACAGTGTTGGTATATATAAAGGCTACTGTTTTGGTATTGATTTTGTATCCTGCAACTGTGTTATTAGATCTAAGAGTTTTCTAGTAAATTCTATAGGGTCTTTTTCTTTTTCTTTTTTTGGTTTTTCTAGACAGGGTTTCTCTGTGTAGCCCTGGCTGTCCCAAAACTTGCTCTGTAGACCAGACTCAAAAATTTGACTGCCTCTGCCTCAGAGTGCTGGGATTAAAGGCATGCACCACCACTGCGTGGCAAGTCTTTTCCACTTCTTTTTTTTTTTTTTTAAAGATTTTTTTTTTTAAGATTTATATATTTATTATGTATACAGCATGTATAACTGCAGGCCAGAAGAGGGCACCAGATCTCGTTATAGATGGTTGAGAGCCACCATGTGGTTGCTGGGAATTGAACTCAGGACCTCTGGAAGAGCAGTCGGTGCTCTTAACCTCTGAGCCATCGCTCCAGCCCCGTCTTTTCCACTTCTAAGTAATGTTAAACACCATGTCATGAGTCACATGAGGATCTGGTCTCCTGGGTTGACACCAAAAGGATGCCGCCTGCTCCGTGTGACCTGTTTCTGGTACCCGGTTCTACCTCTTAAAAGGCCCACAGCTTCCCAGGACAGCACTCACTGCCTGCTTGGAATCATATGTTCAAAGCACGAACCTGTGGAGACAGTTCAGATTCAACCACAACTGCTAATCCTGCCACTTCTAACAGTGACCTGTGTAGTTAGAGAATCCCCCGAGGTAGCTCCATTATCTGCTCAAAGATGGATGTCAGGCTCCTTTTCTTGAACTCAGTGTCTCACGGATCTCATATGGCTAAAATAAGTCCCCCCAGCCTCCGGAGCAATGGCTCCATGGGCAAAGCTCCTGCTGTACAGGTTTGTGGACCCGAGTTGGGAGCTTTAGTGTGCACATAAAAACTGGGCACATGTCTGAAACCCCAATGCTGGTTTAAGGGGAGATAGGTGGATCCCAGGGGGTTAACTGACCAGTCAGTCCAGCTGAAATTATAAGCTCAAGGCTCACTGAAAGACCCTGTCTCAAAAATGTAAGGCCGAGAGTGGATGAGGAAGATCTTGCTTCACCCTTTAGTTTCCATGTACACACATGGGTAAGTGCACCTGTGGTATAACACATATATCACATAAACACAGACACATACACACAGCAAAATTCTTCCAGAAGTCTAACCCACATCCTTCCTGTTGCTGCCCTGCCCCTCCGTCCTCACGTCTCTCCTCAAAGTAAAACTCTATGAATCTCTGAGAACTGGTAGACAGCTTTCAGAGAAGGGGGAAAGGTCAGATAGCAAGACCTCCTCAACACTCAACAGAGTGAGCCACCAGCACCCCGTTGCCCGCCTTCCAGGGCCAGGACTGTCTGTCGTCTTACTGGGCTTTCCATGACGTGGGTCCTCTTCATGACAGAGGAGGTGGGTAAAGCGACAACGACGTTTCCTGTCCCCGGGGGAAGGAGTGAGGGGAGATGAGCTGCTGCCGAGTGTGCCACCTCCTTTGAGAGCACACACACCTGCCGCTATGGAGTTCTGCGTGGCTCAGACATGCCCCCAAGGTACGTGTGAAGTTCCAGGCTCTCCTACCCCTTCGCCCTTCCTGGGCCTGAGCTCCCACATCCCAGTTACAGCAGCTGACCCAAGCCAGAGCGGCCATAGTGTCCACAACTCCTGCTCCATCTCGGGGGCTCCCTACTATGCATCCCTGCGGGCAAGGGACGGGGGTCTTCTGAGATTTTTAGGAGACCGGAACAAAAGGGTAAAAGAAGACCAACAGGCGGAAGAACCTAGACAGGAGAGGGCCTGGCCTGAAGGGTTCACCTCTCCACCCAGCTTCCAGGCCATCAGAAGGCCAGCCTAGTTCCCAGGGGTTCTTTTTTATTGACGAGTCTTCTCTGGCCGTCAGTCCCTCTGGACCCCCTTGGCCCCCTCTGGACCACCCACTTCCCCGGCATACACTTACACTTACGCTGTCGTCCTGACTGCCCCCATCAGGAAAAGCCCCTTCAGGGATGCTTGAGAGACACTCTAAGGCTGGGGTACAGGGGAGAGCGAGGGGCACCGCCACCACTCCCGAGAAACCCCGGCAACCCCCTTCATTCCAACAGGGAATCATGAAGCCCCCTCCCCCACCTTCAGCACCTTCCAGCCCATGAACTTGACCCAGGGGAGATGCCAGGACCTGAATTTGGGGAGCAAGCCCAGCATGCAGGCTCTGAAGGAACAGGAGGTTCAGCTCAGCCCCACGGCCACACACACTGTGGTAAGTAGAAACATGGAGGGGTACAGTTGCCTCATCCACTCCCACCCCCTCAAGGATGAGGGCAAGCACATGGATACAGGTCAAGAAGAAAGGCAGCAGGAATGAGTGGCTGGCTGAGGACAGGGATGGGTGCAGAGGAGGAGGAAGTGGGGGCGCCTCCTTCCCGTGCACAGCGGCCCACCTGCCCTCAGTTTCTGTGAAAGCTCAGGCCCAGTCAGCAGGTGACCAGGATATGGTCAGGTACTGATCCTGGCCAGATGCAGCTGTCTGCATTCTGGGTTAGCACCTCCATGAAATGCCCAAAGCACGTAAGATCTTGTTTCAGTCCCTTCCCCTCCCAGCCACCAGCTCAATGTCCTTTTCCAGAGAAGAAGCCACCCTCTCCTACCTGGGGCGACTTCCTATACCATCCCCTGCCCTCTGAGGCCAGTATGGAAGGCCATCAGAAGGCCAGAAGAAATTTAAGTCAGTGGCCTTAGGAAGGACTTTCTGGACAATCTGACCCTAAAATAGGTTGAGGGACCGATATGAAGATAAAAAGGAGGCAGCTTGGGGTCAGAAGCCCTCAAATCATAGCTGTTTCTGTCCCTGACGTCTCTCATGTCCAGGCTTCTGCCTCAGCCCCAGGAGCCACCTGGGTCCTAGGGAATGCTGACAAGGAGGAAGAGGTACCTGGGAATGCTGGTCTGTCGCTGCAAGCTGAGACCAGAGCATGGGTCCAGAAGACCCAGTCCCACTGGCTCTTGCTCAGGACCGCCCCTGTTTGGTTCCATGGCTTCATCACCAGGAGGTGAGTCAGTCACAGGGGACAAAACCCCCAGAACGCACAGGGGCTGTGGATCTGAGTCAGTCCGGAAATCATGACAGCCAGGACTCTAGTTTCCCAGGCCTTTCGCTTAGGGGGAGCTCTGGTTCAGTCCGCTCTGTGCCTCAGTTTCCCGGGGCTCATTTACCCTACTGGCTCTAGGCCTCCTATTTTCAGCCCCTCTCCCTCCATCTCTATCAGCTCCGTCCAGCCCTCTCCTCTTTCTTCCTACCTTTGCAGACCCTCCATGTCTCAACCCCACTTTTCCTTCATCTCCTCAGTCCAGGTTCCGACTTCTAAACTCCAGCACGGTAACTGCCATGCCTGTTGAGGCTGCAGCTCCCCCCTCCCCCCAGACTGTCCTGCAGGATGAAGCCCAGGGCCCTTTAAGTAGGATCCCACCTAGCTGTGATATACTTGCTTGGTGGGGGTGAGGGTTCCCTTAGGAGAGCCTGAGAGACAGAAAGGAGGTCGCAAGAGTCAGAACGGACCCCACACTTCTCTCCAACTGTACAGGGAAGCTGAGAGGCTCCTGCAACCCCAGCCTCAAGGATGCTATCTGGTGCGCTTCAGCGAGAGCACTGTGACCTTCGTGCTATCCTACAGGTAAGGGGTGGTCCCTGACCATCTGGATGTGGGGCTTTGTGCTAACCAAGGGGCGGGCTCCTGTGCTGACCTGCACTCTCCAAGGAGGGTTCGGGGCTCTTCCCTCAGCATGGTAGGGGGAGAAATGGGGGTGTCTGACTCAAAGTGGCCCCTCCAGGAGCCGGACCTGCTGCCGTCACTTCCTCCTTGCCCAGCTAGGGGATGGGCGTCACGTGGTGCTGGGCGAAGACAGTGCCCACGCGCAGCTTCAGGACCTGCTTCAACACTACACAGAGTTTCCCCTCAGCCCCTATGGGGAGACGCTCACCCAGCCCCTTGCCCGCCAGGTGAGCCCTTACCCTAAACCCACAACTGAGGCCAATGTTTGTCGTTGCTGCCCCCTCCAGGATCACAGTCAGGTCCAGGCTACTGGCATCTGCCTTTCCCATCCCAACCCATGACCGGGCACACTTGCCTACCCACACCTCTTCCAGAAAGGCCCATGACCAGACCAGCAGGGCAAAGGGAGGCAAGCCAGGCAATCGAATTAAATTAAGCTAGGTTTACTGAGTCTCCGGGGCAAGGTGAGGAGAAGTCCTGTAAACAGAACTATGGCCATGACAGGTGGGCATCTCACTCATAAACCTTACTTACCGTAGCAACGACAGACAGTCCATTGATGGGGTCAAGTGCGGAGACTGTGGCGGATGCCAGGGGATGCAAGGCCCAACCACTTCGCTTGGCAGGAATTGTCAGGGAGCCCCCACCTTCAAAAAGTGCAGGTGCCTCTGACCACTGACAAGACTGACTCCATGAGTAATACAGAGAAGAGACTGATCGCAGAAACAGTGAGGGCTAGGAAGAGAGCCAAGCGGTGATGGAGAGTTCCAGGGTTGGCACTGTCTCACCTAGGGACAGCAGAGAAGTTGGGGACATCGAAACAGAGACCTGAATGAGTGAAAGGGGGAGGTTTGAAGACAGCTGGAGGAAGAGCATTTGGAGCGAAAGTAACAGCCACACGCGGCCAAGGCCCTGAAGCGGGAGGTTGTTTGAGGTGTTGGAGGATGATGAGCAGTGAGGGAGCTGCCGAGGGTGGATCAGGATGGCCGATGGAGGGAGAGCCGGAAATGGGGTCAGAAGAGTGAGGTGAGGGGGCCTGCGGCTCTTCCAAGGGTCTGAGGTTCTATTCCGGGTCCGATTACACTGGACAGTTAGAAGCAAAGGCCTGATCAGACAAGTTCATGAGGGCCAGACAGGGCGGCTGGAGAGGGAGACAGCTGCGGTGTTTCAGAAGGTGAGGGGGCGGGCTAGTGCAGGGGAGCCGACGGAGTAAAAGGGCCTGCTGGCTGTTGAGAAGGTGGAGCTGACAGGGTCTTTGCAGAACTAGATGAGGAAGCAGGAAGATGTTTGGATGAGGACAAGAAGAGGAGCATGGCTGATCCAGAGAGAAACACGTGTCAAGTAGGACACGTGCTGGGGGGTCGGGGTGTAGCTAGAGGGTCTTGTCTAGCTCCAGGCCCTGGGTTCAAACCCCAGATCCACAGGAGGAAAGCAGCTGGAGCCCACAGAGCTGGATCCAGTCTGGAACAAAGGTCAGAATGGGAACTGGGCCCAACACTAACCAAGCTTGAAGGTCTGGATCCTTCTAGAGCAGGAAGCCTGTGTGTGGATGGAGAGATGGGCAAAAAGGCTGCTGCAGAGAGTGGGAGGATTCAGTGCAGGTGGGCGAGTCACGTACCTAACGTACCTAACGACGGTGCTAGCTGTGTGAGAGCCTGGAGAAGATGTGCAGAAGTGAAAGACCCGGCGGCGGGCAGAGCTGATCTTCGGTTGGGTTTGAGGTGGGAGGGTGGTGAGGAACTGAGGCTGATTTTCCTGCCGATTGGGCAGCAGGGTGAATATACGACGGCTTCCTGGGGGAAGGGCAGGGAAGGATGGACACCAGGAGGAAGAGCGCTCATTTGGATCTAGAAAGCCTTGAGTGGATTGTAGGAGCCTGAGGAAGTCCTATGGCCTTGGCCTCCGGAAGCAGAGGGCACATGGAGCCCTTTATAAGGCTAGCCTTAATGCTGAACTAAAAGCTTAACTACCCAGGGGTAGTTACCAGGGAATAACTACCTAGGGGTAGTTACCAGGGAAGGCTCATTTCTCCTGAGGTGGTCTCTGCCCCTAGACATTTAGTTTCTGTCTTCACATATTAAACTTCTCGAGCCTAAAGAAATAAGGCCCAGCTGTCATGGAGGTGTGCCCCCATGCGGATTGTTCTGAAGGTAAATTCTCCTAACGCCTCCTGTTTCTGCAACTACAAGCATAAAGACTGTCTTGGCCCTGTATTCTAGATGAATGAAGTTGAGCACACCTGTGACCAGAGTTCATTTCCATCCACAGTCCCCAGGCCTCCTCAACACCTTCTCTCCCTCTTCCTCACACAGAGAACTTGGCCCACGCCACACTTCTCTCTTCAGCTCTCCTTGCCTCTCAGACCTGACTGTTTTTCCTCCATTACCCGTCATCCCCACCCCACCTCAGTCCTTCAGGCCTCCTTCTCTCCCTGCAGACTGCCGAGCCGGCTGGACTTTCCCTGAGGACCGAATCAGACTCTGGAAGCAAAAGACAGGAAGATCCAGACAGCCAGAACAGGCTGCTCATCCAACAGGGGCAGGCCCAGGCCCCAGCACACAAAGAGGGAGTGTGGGCCTCCCAAGCCAAGGAGGTACTATATGAGATGAGTGGGCCTGATGGCGAAGGGATCAGCATCTGGAGAGGGGATCAGCATCTGGAGAGGGGATCAGCATCTGGAGAGGGGATCAGCCTCTGGAGAGGGGATCAGCCTCTGGAGAGGGGATCAGCCTCTGGAGAGGGGATCAGCATCTGGAGAGGGGATCAGCCTCTGGAGAGGGGATCAGCATCTGGAGAGGGGATCAGCCTCTGGAGAGGGGATCAGCCTCTGGAGAGGGGATCAGCCTCTGGAGAGGGGATCAGCCTCTGGAGAGGGGATCAGCATCTAGGGAATCAGCATCTGGAGAGGGGATCAGCATCTGGAGAGGGGATCAGCATCTGGAGAAGGGATCAGCATCTGGAGAGGGGATCAGCATCTGGAGAGAGGATCAGCATCTGGAGAGGGGACACAGGACAGAGGGAGAGGCCAGGAAGTTAGGGACTTCATGGGTAGATGCTCAGGCTGAGACAGACCTGAGCTTAGACCTCGTGTCTATGGTTCTCATCACTTCTCTCCCCTGGCCTGGCCTTTTCTCCTAGACTTCACAGGGATCCAGACCCAGGCCTCCCATTCCTGCCAAGCCCCAGCTTCCTCTTGAAGTCTATACACGTCCTACTTCACGAGCCCATCGGGTTCTACCCGTTCACCCCATCTACCAGGAGCCTGATGAACCCATAGCCTTCTACGCCATGGGACGGGGCAGCCCTGGAGAAGCCCCCAGTAATATCTATGCTGAGGTAGAGGGGCCATCGGGAATGGCACCCACTGGGCACCCCACCCTCCAGAAGTGCTGGTCCAGGCCTATCTCAGGAGGCCAGGCAAAGGGAGTACAGGGGAAAAAAAGTTCAAGAAGGCCAGCAGGAAGAGGGAACCCCTCCTGAACAGCGGGGCAAGGTGAAGTCGGCGGGCTGAAACAGGATGGAGTGGTCCATGCGGCCGGAAACCTTTGCCCAGCTCCAGGCCTGAGACTGCTCTGTCCGTTCTCCTGGACATTCCCACGGGCTCACCTTTGCCAAGCCGTACCTGCCCCTACTTCAGAAAAAAAAATTAAGGGAGACAGGGTTCCCTCAACCTTCCTCCTCCCAGCCTGCCTCTTGACTGTCAGGCCTTCCTCAAACAGAGAAGGACACCTAGAATCCCACATGTCACCCCCAGGGGACTCAGAGGAAGTGGCCACTGCACTCTGTGTGCTCACCCCTTTCAGGCTCCCCACAGAGAGTTTCAGTCACATCTGAAAGTGGTATTGCGATGCCATGAGTCAGACTCCCCATACTTCAGGTCCTTCCTCAGACTTCCTCTCTGCGGGCACCGAAGTTCCCTGCTCTGCCTGTGCCCGCTGAGCTCACCTGTGCCCCCTCCACCTTCTGCCTCCACAGTCCTGTCTCTATCCAGGCTGCCCATGTAGACAGTGTTTTCTTTGGGTTGCCAACCAGCTCCCAAATAAAGATATGGAGAGTTATTATTAATCATGAATGCTCGGGCTTAACTTAGGTTTGTCCCACTAGCTCTTATGACTTAATTTAACCTCTTTCTATTCATCTACGTTTTGCCTTGAGGCCTTTTACTTTTCTTTCATTCTGTATGTCCTACTTTCCTGCTTCCTCCATGTCTGGCTGACTGGCCCCGGGCATCTCCCTGGTGTCTCTTTTTCTTTCTCCCTCAAATCTAAATTCCTCCTCCTACTTATTCTCCCTGCCCAAAGTCCCACCTCTACCTCCTCCCTCACTATTGGCCATTCAGCTTTTTTAAAAATTTATTTATATTTTATGTGTGTTGGTGTTTTGCCTGAATGCATATCTGTGTGAGAGTGTGGGATCCCCTGAAACAGGAGTTAGACAGTTGTGAGCTGCCATGTGGGTGCTGGGAATTGAACCTGGGTCCTCTGGAAGAGCAGTCAGTGCTCTTAACCGCTGAGCCATCTCTCCAGTCCTGTCATTCAGCTTTTTATTAGACCAATCAGGTGCCGTAGGCAAGCAAGGTAAAACAGCAACACATCTTTACATAATTAAACAAATATTCCACAACATAAACAAATGAAACACATCTTTACATAGTTAAACAAATATTCCACAACATCCCCCTCGTTCCAAAGCCACTCAAATGTCATTCAGGCCAATACCTCTCTCTCTCTCTCTCTCTCTCTCTCTCTCTCTCTCTCTCTCTCTCTCTCACACACACACACACCACACACACACACACACACACACACAAGTGTCCTCCTGTGTTCCACATCCTTACCTCCCAGAACCTCCAACCAGAGATGTGGGGTCCCTAAACATCTCCACCCTTTTCACTTTAATCTCTCTCTGTAGGTCGATAACATCTGCCCTCTCCCCCAGTTCTAGCCCCTGCCATTTTCTCATCAAAACTTTTCTAGGAACTATATTTTTGTTGGTGTTATTTTTGAGACAGGGGCTCACTGGCTGGCCTGGAAGTCACTATGTAGACCAGACTGGCTTAGCACTTACAGATAGCTGCTTGTTTCAGCCTTCCAAAGGATGCTGGGATGATGGGTGTACATCAAGCTTCCATCTTACTATGAAGCCGATAGACCTTGAACTTCTGACCCTACAGCATCTACCTCCTGCATGCTGGGATTACAAGTGTGTGCTCCCGAGCAGTTCATACAGCACTAGGGATCAAGCTCGGGGCCTGTGAAGCTAGACAACCTCTTCACCATCTGAGGTATACCCCAGTTTCTCTAAGAGCTTCTCAACTGGTCTCCTTCGTACCAAGCTTGTCACTTCTGACCCATTCTTCCCTGAGGAACCCAGAAGGGGCTTTCTGAAGCAGCTGCCTGCTGCCCCCGCCCCCAGGTCTTCCACACGGAGGTGAGATCCCACGTCATCAGGCCCACTTTGAGCACTCCCATCTCATCTCTCCAAACTCACCAAGAGCTACCAAGCCTCGTCTAGTTTACACGCATCTGTTCTGCCTACGGCAACTCCTACAAGCTTATCTACCTGCTGCCTGGCAACCCTTAACCCCACCTCAAGGACATTTGCCCTTCTCCCTGGAGAGTCTTCCCTGGCCTGACCTCCTAACACACTTGCTGGGCCCCTGGCCAGCTGGGACACCCCTTCTTCCTTTTTATCTTCTGTCTCCCCCTTTCCCCACTGAGCATGACTCACTAGGGGTAGCCCTGGGGAATACTCAGCTCTCTCTAACGTACCAGCCCAGTGCTTGGCACAAAGCAGGTGCTTAGGAAGGGAGGGGGAATGGAGAGGAGGGGAGACAGAGGGAATGAATGGACATGGGTGGGATCTAAATGCCCTCTCTGGAGGCCAAAGGGTTAAGACCAAATACCTCTTCCTAGAGACAGCATATCAGCCAAAGAGGCAGACGGTATGACCCAGGGCTGTCCTTCTGTCTGCAGAAGACAGGAGGTCCAGAGCTGCATTCTGAGAACTCTGTGACAGAGCAAGGCCCTCTCCCTCCTCATCAGCCCTGCCCCTGGAAGCATACCCTTTGTAGACAGGTGCTTCAGAACAGAGAACAGGCATGGCTCCTCTCCGGCCTCATCATTAGGTAGTATGTCTGATCTGAGAGAGGCTAGCTTGGGGTATTTTGTGCCCTGAGACCTTCATATTCACCTGGTCCTTTCTTAGGAAAGGCAGGTGGATAGACTACAGGTGAGCTGTGCCCCTTCATCTACCGCAAGGATGGCAAGGAGGTGTCATGCCGCATGCCAACTCCAATCCATTGGTCTCGGCTGCCTAGAGCGCGGCATTGGAAAGGATATTAAGGTCACGTCCCAGCTCAGCAGAAAAGAGCACCATGACTGATGAGTGATGTCTGCTGTGGGTGCAGGAGCGGCATTTCTTTTGCCTGTATCAATTAAGTTCAATTCCCTCATTATGCAAATAATGAAACGAAGCCAGAGAGGGAGAAGGTCTGGACCAAGGTCAAGGATTAAAACCTCTGTTCAGGGTTCTCTGTCCTCAGCCTGAATTCTCTCTTCTCCACAAGAGACAGAAGAGATTTCCTCAACTAAGAAGCCTGCTTGCTTTCCAGAGTTCTGTACTGGGGCCTCTCTGCACCCCAGCTTCTCGTGTCCCCTTAAGAAGCCTGCCCTCCTACCCCAAAGCAGCCTGGAGGTCACAGGAACAAATGTGGGATCTTCATCACAGCAGCACACACCCTGGCTCTCCTGAGAGTCACCACAGACCCAATGCCAGGAAGTGTACTAGGGAAGCCATCCTGTCTCCTATGCCCTGGTTTTTCTCCTGAAGAAACTGGACTTTAGGAAACCTTGGCCCTTCTGAGCCTTCGAATCTGGGCCCTAGACCAATGCTACTGTTGTCTGAGGGATGGTTTGGTGAGAACAGATGTTAGAATTTGTTTGTTGGTTCTTGTCTGGCTAATAAATCATCACCAACAATCTCCCTCCGCAGAAATCTGTCCTTCCAGCTCCTCCTCCACCCTTTCCTCTCTCCCACTGTGGTTCCCAAGGGTCTAGGGGTTCAAAGACACTTAGGCAAAGTTATAGATCTTTGGGCTGGAAGTTGAGAATCACTAGGGCAAGGCTCCCTTTGCCAAGCGCTTCTCCCCTAGCTGGGGTAGGCTGAATGGGCAGCCAGGGGCCTGGGAGTGAATGCTATAGAGACGGGGGTAATGATGTAAGACTCAGAAGAAGGGCACCTTAGGAGTTTGTGAACCCTTGGAAGATGCAAACTCCTGAAACAGCTCCATGATTCTCTTGGGACTTCTGAAACTCCAGGGCTTAGGCCCTTGCCTCACTCAGGAGCCCATTCTCTGCCCTGCCCCACCCTGGGGTGTCTTCTCCCTGCCCTGCCCCACCCTGGGGTATCTTCTCCCTGCCCTGCCCCACCCTGGGGTATCTTCTCCCTGCCCTGCTCCACCCTGGGGTATCTTCTCCCTGCCCTGCTCCACCCTGGGGTATCTTCTCCTTGCCCTGCCCCCCCACCCTGGGTGTCTTCTCCCTGCCCTGCTCCACCCTGGGTGTCTTCTTGTCCTGCCCCCCCACCCTGGGTGTCTTCTTGTCCTGCCCCCCCACCCTGGGGTGTCTTCTCCCTGCCCTGCCCAGACTCACTTCAGGACTGACCTCCTGCCCCAGAGCAAAACTCCTCTCTGGGGTTCTGGCCAGGGAGAGATCTACCCTAGGTCCCACTTCCATCTCACTGGAGGCTTTCCGAGGCTGGCCATGCATGGTCCTGCTGGCTCCAGAGTCCACCTGAGTCCCTGGACGTGACCTTTACCGCTGCTCCCTACCTGGCTGGCATTCTGATTCTGCTAAAGCTCATTTAAGGCAACACGTGCCCTTTGGGTCACAGGCTCTTCCCTCCAGTTTGTTCCAGACAGCTGGGTGCTGCCACCATCGCAGCTCCCCCAGCCTGGCACCAACGCCAGCTCGGGTGACTAGCCAGTTTTCTCTTTTCCACTCCTGTGCTGAGGCTGAAGAGCCGTAGGTGCTGAGTCAACAGTTAGGGTTCCTTGTCTGCTGAAGATCTAGAGCCCTCCTAAGCCCTGGAAGATGAGAGTGGGGAACACATGCCCCCACCCCAGAATCAGAGAGGAGGCCGAAAGCACAAGAAAGGTCTCACAGGACACTTGGGTAGTCACTTCAGGGTAGGTTCCGAGCAGGCAGAAAAGAGTGACTGAGGCAGCAGGAGATGAGAGCAGGAAGTCAGAAAGCAAGGAGCTTCGCTAAGCTTCCAGATAGAGTGTGGTGGGCAGGTATGTCTCCTTAGGGCATTCTACTGTTGAACAGTGCAGCCTTTGGCTTAGACCAAAGGTAGGCCCAAAGACGAAGTGGGACTGAGGCCTCACCAGCATATATGGGTCTCACATGAACAGCTTTGACTAGTATGACTACTGAGGGGCTTTGGAGATCCTTCATGACATCTACAGAGGGTTGTGGGGTCAGAGAGGGAGGTGACCGAGTCTTGACACCAAGGGGTCCCACAAATAGAAGGATAAGGTCCCTGCCCTGCCAAGGCTCTCAGAGGTAGCCCAGCCCTGAAGATGGAATCAGGGTGGGTATAACTCAGAAGTAGGGCGCCTGCCTTGCACCCATAAGGCCCTGGGCTCAGTCCCCAGCTTATGCATACAGAAATAAAATCCAAGGTGCTGACTCTCCCTGCCCTGCCAGCTTCACTACAGACCTGAGGTCTAGGGCTGCAATGCGGCCCGAAGATGAAAGGTAGAATCACCTGAAGATGGAAAGGGAGTTGTAGGGAGCAGGCCCCTCTCCTCAGACTCCTCACATGGGAGGGGGGGACCGGTTCAGTCTTCTCTGGCCATCTGCTACGGCTAGTGTCAACTGGACGGAAGCTAGTCATCCAAGGACAAGCCTCCAGGCACACCTGTGCTGCGGGGGCAGTGTCTAGATTAAGGCCAGCTTCTAAGAATGTCTGTGAGTGACATTAATTAATTAATCATCAATGTGGGAAGATGCACCTTAATTATGGATGGAACCTGCTTCTTCGGTAGGGGATCCTGGACTACGAGGAGAAGGGAAGCTAAGCAGCACTCACTCACTGCTGTTTCCTGGAAAGGCGGAAGCAGCGGCTTCAGGTTCCTATTGCCTTGGTTCCCCTGCCATGACACGTTTGCAGTGTGAGCCGGAATAAACCCTCTCCTCTTGGATGTTTTTGTCAGAATACCTTGAAACGAAGACACCAACCCTTCTGCCCATTCCGGGCACTCGGGCCCAGACTGCTCCACATCTGCCAACGGTCTGCTCCCCAGTGGAAAGCCTTGCTGAGTGCAGGCAGTTCCCACTGCAGATGCAGCAGTCCTCAGACCCAGCCTTTGGCTATAGTGACTGATCCTCATTTCACTTCCATTTCCCCGCTCCCTCGGCGAACATATGTCGGTAATGTCACTTGTGGTCGTCTCAGGGCAGGGAGATTGGAAAGCAGCAGCGATCTATCCACAGACGCACTCAAAAAGGGCTGTGGGCTGGTCATCCTGAACTACCTCTACATAGCCCTCCCCTGAAAGCAAGCTATGGACCCTTTGCTGTTAGCCAACTGTGGCTGTCTGGGAGGCTCAAAGCCCCTCATGACAAGATCCCCATCTTTCTGCAGTTTGAGTCCAATCTTCAAACACCTCAGCCTCCTCGGTTCCTGTCCTGGTCAATGTGACTCAACAAAGGGGATGTTGTTTTATTTTGAGGTTTGAGGTAGGGTCTCATTCTGAAACCCAGGCTGGCCTTGAACCCAAAACCCCCTGCCTCTGCCTCCAAGGGCTAGGATACAGGAGTGCAACACCACAACCCAGGACCCATTTGTGGTCAAGGCCTCTCACCTTCTAGCCTTAACTGTTGCTGTTAGGCCAGTTTTAGCCAAGTATCATTCCTACTGCTCCTCTCTCTAGTCCACACCTGTCTTCTCTTCCCTGTTAACCAGAGGCCAGGCTATCACCCCTGGGAAGTGCCTTGTTTCTTTCCCCCTTTTCTTGACCCCCTCCCCAACCCCTCTTAGAAAGGGTCTCACTATGTAGCCTTAGCTGGCCTGGAAATCAGAATCCACCTGCCTCTGCCCCATAGTGCTGAGATTAGAGTGTACCACCAAATCCGGCCCACCTTTTGGATCTTGAAACAGTCTCACACTCATGGCAGTCCTCCTGCCTCCACCTTCCAAGTGCAGAAATAATAGGTGTGAACTAAGATACATGTCAGCTTTTCTCTTGGTGACTAGGAAATTCCAATCACCAAATAAATGTCATCTTTGGTAGGACTAAAAAGTGGCTTTTTCAAAAATATGGCTGGGAGCTGGTGAGACGCCTCGGCAGATATGAGCACTTGCTCTTGCAGAAGACCTGGGATTTGGTTCCCAGCACCCACACATGGTAGATCACAACCATCCTTAACTCCAGTTCCAGGGGATCCTGATGCCATGTGGAGCACATATACACATGAATGCATCACATAAAACACAAATATGCAAAAGAATTTTTATTTTAATTTTATGTATATGGGCATTTGCTGGTATGTATGTCTATGGGTGCTGGGAATAGAATCCAAGTCTTCTAGAAGGACAGCCAGTGCTCTTAACCTCTGAGTCATCTTTCCTGTCTGACAATTATTTTTTCTAAAGTCGAGCGGTGGTGACACACACCTTTAGTCCCAGCACTCAGGAGGCAGAGGCGGGCTAATCTCTGAGTTTGAGGCCAGCCTGGTCTACAGAGTGAGTTTCAGGACAGCAAAGGCTAAACAGAAAAATCCTGCTTTAAAAAAAAAAAAAATTATTTTCTTTCTAGAGTGGGACATAGTGGAGCATGCCTGTAATCCAGCACTTGGGGGAAAGGATTAAGCCCTGGTCAGTCTCAGCCATATGGTGAGTTCAAGATCAACCCAATTGTTTTAGTGACCATATCAAAACACAAACTTCTTTTAAAAGGTAGCTACAGACTCTTTGAGAACTGAAGGTAAAAGGCTCATCTCCTGCCGGGCAGTGGTGGCACACCCCTTTAATCCCAGCACTCGGGAGGCAGAGACAGGCAGATCTCTGTAAATTTGAAGCCAGCCTGGGTCTACAAAGTGAGTTCCTGGACAGCCAGGGCTACACAGAAAAACCATCTCAATTAAAGGGAAAAGGGGAGGGGGGGGTCATCTCCTGCCTCCCAGCAATGTAGGGCACTTCCTACTCCATCACAGTGCAGACTCTGAAGACAAGATACCAAATGCAGGGTGGTAACACAGACAACAAAGGCTGCTCTTAGAGTACACTGGACACAGAGCACCTGGCACAAAGGGACCTCAGACTTCTGAGCCCCGCTGGGTCAACTATCGCCTAAGACATCCATCTGGAGGCAGACCTCAGCCTTGCCTGGCCCAGAGCCTCAGTGGACAATGGAGGATCATTGGAGCTGAGGCTCCCTACTGAGACTGGCTGGATGTGCAGATCTGAACAACTACAATCCCTGTGGGACTCGGGAGCCCTGTCTGGCTCCAACCCGAAGTAGGTCAGATTTCAGATAAGCGGGTAGTTTTCCTGTAAGTGATGAAACCCTACAATGTACTTAATGAGAAACAGACTCCTCGACTTACCTCAGCACACAGCACCAGAAAGTGAGATGTCTCATCTGCTGGGCCCTAGTCCCCACCACACCCTATTCAAACTGTTCCTCGGGCCATAGCCTTGCCTATCCAGGACAGCCCCATCAGCAGTGGACTGAAGCACCTGTCTGTCTACAGCTCTGCTACCTGGCACCTACAGGCTCTGGAGTTTCTTTAGTGCTCCATTCCTGCACACCAGGTAACTCTTGGATGCCTGACAGCTGACTCGTGGTCTGATGTGCTATCTTTGTGATCATTCCTACTTGAGTCTTGACCTGAAAGGAAGACACTACAGAGTACACTGTTGCTGGTGTGCACGTAGTGCCCTACAGCTCCTAAGTCTGTATTCTCTTCCAAATTCCTTCCCCAAAACAGCTAGAGATTCTGAAGTCTCCACGGAGACATATCTGGCCCCCACCTTCTATGCCTAGCTTCCAAATCAGCTCAAAATCTGTATTGGTGGTACAGTGGTGAACAGAACTCTCTCCAAACCAGTCCATGCCACAACCCTCAGTGTAAATTTGATTCACTTTGGGAACAAAGTGTCTATCACAGATGCTTTTCTTTTTTAAATGGTAGGGTCTTGATACTGCAGCTCAGGCTGAACTTGAACTCTTCATCCTTCCACCCCGCCTTCTGAGTGCTGAGATCACAGGCAAAAGTGCAGGGAACACCCAGTTTAACGAGGCTCTCGAGCCATAGGGCCCTCTAGTCCATCTCAGACCCCTGCTCAGCACTACTCTCCACATCTGGAATCCCAGGCCTCGGATTATCATCCCGCCCCAGGTAAAACTACCAACGACTGGGATGGTCACGGCCACAAAGCCAGGGTATAAGTCGGGCAGAGAGGGTAAAAAAGCAAAGCAAGGATAAGGCAGCTCAGGGTGCGGGCAGGGCATCTGCACAAGCTCGACTCTGTGATCCAGACACGGTGCGGGCGCATCTGTCACACTCAATGTTTTATTTCAACAGACATCCCTGGTTTTAAAAAAAAAAAAAAAAAAAAGACCGTGGGAGAGTTCAACGTCTCGTCACACCGACAGGGAGCAAAACTCCCAACCAAGGACTCGGGGCCTCTGGGGCAGCAGTCTCTCCAGCCCCAGCGCAGAAAGGAGCTGAATTTTCTAACTGTTAAGAAAAATCTATCAAATATGTTCCTTCTCCCAGAGGTGAGGGCTGGGTCCTCAAGGTGGAGGTCCTGGACTTAGAGCAGCTGGGGTCCTGGGGTGAAGCTGGGGCCGGGCCAGCAGGGCCGACAGAAGATCCCGGGCCATCAGTCCCTGAGCCCTAGAACCCGTATTTGGCTTGGGTCTGGCGGCGACTGAGCTTGTTTTCTGACCAGGTGTTCTTCAGCTCCAGCTCCCGCTCCTTAGCCTGGAACACGAAAGAAGCAGGGCGGGGAGTCACGGTGAGCAGCTGGTTCACTGACAGACTGACTAGGAATCACAGCCTTTGTTCATGCTAGGTTCACACTGTACCACTGTACATCCCAGACCCAGCCTTCTATTTATTTATTATTTTAAATAAAACTGATAGCGGGGTGAGGGGGGCGGGGCGGTGCACGCCTTTAATCCCAGCACTCTGGAAGCAGAGGCAGGCAGATCTCTCTCTCTCTCTGTGAGTTTGAGGCCAGCCTGGTCTACAGAGCGAGAGCCAGGACAGGCTCCAAAGCTACACAGAGAAACTCTGTCTTGAAAAGCCAAACCAAACCAAACCAAACCAACCAACCAACCACACAAACAAACAAATAAACAAAAACAGATAAAGTTGGTATTGGAAAAGCCTGCTGGGAGGGGAGGGCTAACAAGATGGCTCTGGGTACAGTGCCCGCCACCAAGCTGGATGACTGAGTTCAATCCCTGGGACCTGCACAGTGGCTAGAGAAAAAGAAGGACATTTGTCTTGACTTCCTATAACTTACATTGTGGCGCGCGCGTGCGCGCGCACACACACACACACACACACACACACACACACACACACACACACACGGTGAAGCTCGGTTGGTGGAGTTCTTGCATCAAGCACTGGGTGCTATTCCCTGCACCTTACAAACCAGGCAGGGAACCACATGCCCATCAATCTTGGCACTCAGGAGCTAGACCCAAGAGAATCAGAAGTTCAAAGTCGTCCTGGGCTATAGCCTGGGATGCTTGAAACTCTGTCTCAAACAACCAAAAGATTCCTATAATAAACCATGTCACTTCCCTCTTACATAACACGGTTTCTCTAATCACCTGTACCAGAGACAGAGGGGAATGATACCAAGGATGCAGCCTCCCCCTAGTGGCCACATGGAGAACAAAAGGGAGCCTACCCAAAGGGAGCCTGATACTGGGCCTACTTTTACTAGCTCCACTTCTCATCCCCAGGTTTAATTGGGTCCTGTGAGTGGAGCCCTGAGCATCCTCACCTGATGAATCAGATATGTGATCTGGTGTTTCCTCCGCTGCTGGCCAGTTGGCTGCTCACCTTTCTTCTACAAGGGAAAACAAAAACAAACCAAAACACAGTCCTTAATCCACAGATGGAAAGACATAAATTTCTCATGTGCCAGGACTTAAGGCTGGTGAACCGAGACGCTAAACATACAGCCTAAATCTCTGGGGAGAAAAGTCAACTTGGAGCTATTTCTGTGTCTACATACTTTACAAAGCAGACATTTTATTAGCGCCATTATGAAAAACAAATCTAAGCTGGGAATACTTGGTAGAAATAGCCTGTTACTTCCCCAATTAGGGCTACACTCTGAGGTCAGGACTGGGATTGCTTATCTCCTTGATAACCCTACTCTATCTCTAGCCCAAGCCCGAGGCTCTGCCTGTGGCCGGACACTGGCCTGTAGTGAGTCGAGGACAGCTTTCATGCCATGGATATGTGATCTGCTGACCTCCTCTAGACCTCCTTACTATCCCTCCATCCATCTGCCCCTTAAACCCACTTCATTTCTGTGCCCTTCTCCCCACTCTGGCCAGATGTCTAGTCTGACTCCTACCTACCACTTACCAAGCCCTCCCATCCATCACCTTTGGCTGAAACTCTACTGTCCTGTCCCAGGACATGTCAACCACTTCCCTGGGATTACAAAGTTCACAATCTCACTCTTCCTCAATTCATCTTCCAGCCTCCACCAGTGACTACATCTAACTCCAAACCACACTTTGATGCAAACGATTTACTGTCAAAATCTATACTGCTCTGAGCTTTCACTGTGTGGTTTTTCTGTCCTCTGCCAGAGCTGTCTCGGGCTAGAAGCTTTCCTCGCCAGCCCCACCCAACTCTCAAAACTCCTCCCCAGAGTCTCCTCAGCACTTATGTAATCAATTTGCACTGTAATCATTTACACTCAAGTGTCCTTAAATCTCTTCCCAACCATGCTGTCAACTTCTTGGGGATAGGGGACTGTATCTTTTCTTCTCTTCTGAAAAGCAAGCTCAACAAAATGAAATGGGACAAAAACCTGGAGCTGGGAAAAGACCAGATGCTAATTGCTTGTTGCTACTGAATGTCATTAAATGTTACAATTAAAGAAGATATACATAAAACATCCTCTCCATTCCGCAGTGAGCACTCATACCAGCAGCTACTTGTGTGACGGGGCCTCTCAAGTCTAAGTTAGCAGAGCCCTTTCTCCTAAGTGGTTTTTCCAGTAAACAGTGATAGATCTAAGCTGCTCTAACCACAATCCTTTGCTCTATCCTGTATGACCGCCAACATTCAGTTAAAATAAATGATGGGGGCCTGGATGGCCATCTGTGACCATAGAACAAAGAAAAATCAAAGTGGGGGGTGTAAAAATCCTTGACCGTGGTGTTGCTGGCATGAAGCTCATATTCAGCCACCCCCACCCATGGCCAGCTCCTAAGTGTCCACACTCGCTGTGCCTAGTTGCTAAGTAAAGACACATTCACCATACTGACTAAAGAAAATAAGCACAGGGAGGTCGGTGGGGTGGGAAACAGGAAGAAGAGCATTCAGAGACAGCAGCTGGCTACAATGAACTATGGAGACAGTGGCAAGAGAAGAGCAGTATGCCTGGCACCCAGGGCCTAGAGCCTCTGAAGATCTGCTGTGCCCGCTCCCCAAAGGCTGAGCCAGCTCCCAGAGTAAGAGCTGGAGACTGATGTGATTACAGGGAGAGCAGCTGTAGACTCTGACCAGTGGGGAGAACCACACACACCAGAGACCTTCACGGAAGCTGTGAAAATTCTATCAA
The DNA here is from genome assembly GCF_949786415.1 of Peromyscus eremicus. Lineage (NCBI taxonomy): Eukaryota > Metazoa > Chordata > Mammalia > Rodentia > Cricetidae > Peromyscus > Peromyscus eremicus. Next base: position 62,110,348 of record NC_081421.1, read on the forward strand.
GTTCTGAAAGGCAGTTTTCCCATGAAGCTTGTATACTCCACTACCTTGGGCAACAATATCTGTTAGAGGTGTGTCAGTAACAACAGGTCAGATGGGGAGCAGGCCGCCACCCAAAGGGTCCCCCACACTTACTTTGCTGAAGGACTTCATGGTCTTCTCTTCTGTCAACGACTTGGTCATCCACTGCTGAGCTCCACTGAGCTGGTCATCACCTTTGATCTCCACAAAGTTGATCTCCTCCCTCCCGCGATTCCTCTTGCCCTGCAGCCGCTTAAACTGAAAGTAAATAAATAAACAAAAGCAGAATTGCCGAGGTCTGGAATGTGGGTGAGGACAGCAGGAGACACTGCTAAGGCTCCAGAGTCTCCAGAGCATCGGTTCTCAATTTGTGGGTCCAGACCCCTTTGGGGTCACATATCACATATCCTGAATATCAGATAGTTACAATTCATAACAGCAGCAAAATACACTTATGAAGTAGCAACAGAGTAACTTCACAGTTGAGGATCGCCACAACATGAGAGACTACAGTATAGTAGAGGCCGCAGCATTAGGAGGTTGAGAAGCACGGCTCTGGAGCAACGCTGGACTACCAGACACTGTGCCCTCGGTTTCTCTCTGTGAATACTTCCTCTCCACCCTGCCATCTACTAAACTCCTATGGTGCCAGGGGACATAGGCTTCTCAGGAGGGCTCTGGAGTCAGAGCCAGGGTGGTCAAGAGTATTTGTAGAGATCCAGGAATACAAACCAGATCACTATACCTGCCTGAAAGGTCTACCACAGCTTTCTTCCTTTCTGTTTTGGACACAACCATGATGGCCTCAAACTCAAAATCCTCTTGCCTCAGCCTACCAAGGACTAGGATTACCATTTTTAAATTAAGAATTGAGGGTAGGCCAGGTTGTGGTGGCACACCCCTTTTACCCCAGCACTTGGGAGGCAGAGGGAGGTGGATCTCCATGAGAGCTCGAGCCCAGCCTGGTCTATACAGTTAGTTCCATGACAGCCAGGAACCTGTCTCAAAAACAAAAAACAAAAAACAAAAAACAAAAAAAAAAAGAAAGAAGAATTGAGAGTAAGAGGCCAGAGGCATGGCTCAGCAGTTAAGAACACTGACTGCTCTTGCAGAGGATCTAGGGTCAATTACTAGCACGCACATGGTGGCTTACAACTGTCTCTAACTCCAGTTCCAGATGACTGAAGCCCTCTTCTGGCCTCTATGTGTACTGCATCTGTATGTGCCTGGTACACAGACATATGTGCAGGCAAAACACTCAAACACATAAAATAAAAATAAGTAAAATCAGAGTCGGGCAGTGGTGGCGCACGCCTTTAATCCCAGCACTCGGGAGGCAGAGGCAGGCAGATCTCTGTGAGCTCCAGGCCAGCCTGGACTACAGAGCGAGATCCAGGAAAGGCTCCAAAGCTACACAGAGAAACCCTGTCTCGAAGAAAAAGAAAAAAAAAAAGTAAAATCAAATGTATGTGTGTGTGTGTGTGTGTGTGTGTGTGTGTGTGTGTGTGTGTGCTGCTGCTGCTATTTTCAAGGAACCGAGGGTAAACTGAGTATGATGACAGACATCTGTAGTCCCAACTACTTGGGAGGCAGAGGCAGGGGTTATTTTTTTCTATTTTTATTTTGTTGTTGCTTGACATTCAGACCAAGGCATGCATGTGAAGTCAGAGGACAACTTTGGGAATAGCTTCCCTTCTTCCACCACGTGAGTAAAACTCAAGCCATGAGGCTTGGCAGCAGGCCCCTTGGACCCACTACGCCATCCATCTCATCAGCCCTGAATCCAGGAGTTTAAAGACTCCTAGCAAGACCCTGAATCAAAAAATTAAAATCTGCAAGATGTCTCCTCTGAAAATCAGTTCTCCTTCAGGACTGGGGGAGTACTTCACTAGAGTACGTACACAGTGTGCACTGAGCCCTGGTTCCATCTCCCAGCACTGCATAGACTGGCTCTAATGGCACACAGTGCAAGCCCAGCATTCTGGAGGTGGACAGGACAATCAAGGTGATCCTTGGCTACACAGGAAGTTCAAGGTCAGCCGCTAAACAAAAGCGGACAAGCCAGCAGTTCTCTTCCCACACTTCTCACTAAATTGGTGTCATCCATCATCAGATTCCACCCCAAGAATCCACGGACAAAGAGAATGTGGGATGGAGAGTGACGGAACCTCAAAAGGCCAAAGAACTCTCTTTAATACTCCTGCTCTTTTGTCCTCTGGAAGAGAGGGAGGGAAGAAGAAAGGGAAGGAGGGGAAGGGAGGGGCAGGGCAGGGCAGGACAACAACCACATGGACACTAGTCCGTACCTATAATACAACAAGGCAGGAGGATTGCCATGACTTTGAGACCAGAACCCCAATGTGTGTGTGGGAGGGGACAGGGAGGGAGGGAAAGAGGAAGAAAGAGAGGGAAGGAGGGAAAACCCAGACCACCTGCAACAGAAGTAAATCCCGGCAAGCCTCAGGCCCTGCTCTGACCACTGGTGAACGCCAATGCTCACGTTAACTACAAGAAACTGAGCGTGGCTACTGAGTGCATGTTTGCTGCTTCCAAAGATGAGAAACTGAAGGACTCGACCACTGAACTTGCCTAGAAGGCAATACTCAAGGGAGTGAATACACAGACTACCAATCAGAACAAAGGTTAGCAAAGGACAGACAGACACCTTTCTGGGGAAAGTGAACAGTGTTATTTTTCCTAAGAACCTCCACCTCTTGTAATAAGCTGCATCTCCCCTGCAATGGGACAGATCTCCATCTTGGGCTGAAGGCCACACACAGAACAGGCTTCATTTTGTCTGTCAGTCAAGTTGAACCCAGGGTTACTGATCACAACTGCCGGGTGTCTCTCGAAATCCATTCTCCCCTTCTTTGGTGTCAACGAACCAATAATTCGGCCAGATTATCACTCAACTAAAACCTTATTTCATGGGCCCCACTGGAAACTAGATCTGGCCATGAGAACAGACCCTTACCTAGTCATAAGTCCTGAAGGCAAGCACCCTAGGGGGTTTTAGAAGTCCTCAAAAGAAAAAGGAGCTGTCCTTCCTTTTCTTTCTCCAGCCTGCTGGCTGCCATGCAGATGTGATGGCAGGCATTCCGGCTGCTACTGTGAGAATCAAAGCCCCAGTCTAGAGACAGCAGCACAGTTCAGAAGAAACCAGATCTCTAACCACTTTCTTTGTGGAGCTGCGACTCCAGCCCTGGCCTGCCTACCCCAAACCTTCTTTCATGAGGAAAAACCTAATTGCCATTACACAAACTATTGTTTTTTCAGGTTTTTTCGTTCTTTGTTTTGAGGCAGGGTTTCATGTGTATTCCTGGCTGTCCTGGAACTAGCTCTGCAGACCAGGCTGGCCTTGAACTCATGGAGATCTGCCTGCCTCTGCCTCCCAAGTGCTGGGATTAAAGGTGTGCACCATCACCACCCAGCCTCAAACTATTGTTACTTAATTTCTTACTCACATGTTGCCAAACATAATCATAATTGATAAAGCTAAAACTAAATTTCCTGGGGCAGCAAGCTGGCCCGACCTGTGTTCAATCCCTGGAACCCACACGGCAGAAGGAGAAAATCAGCTCCTGCAGGTTGTCCTCTGACAACTGTGACATGCACGTGTGTGCTGGCTAGTTTACGTCAACTTAAGAGAAGCTAGAGCCATTTTGGAAACAGAAACCTCAACTGAGACAATGTCCCCAGCAGACTGGTCTGTGAGCAAGCCTGGAGTGCACTTTCTTGATGACTGATGTGAAAGGGCCCAGCTCACTGTGGGTGGTGCCACCTATGGGCTGGTGGTCCTGGGTGCCATAAGAAGACAGGCTAAGCAAGCCATAAGGAAGAAGCAGTGTTTTCCTATGGCCACTGTATCAGTTCCAGTCTTCAGGCTCCTGCCTTGAGTTCCTGCCCTATCTTCCCTAGACGACAGACTACAATCCGGAAAGATGAAATAAACCCTTTCCTTCCCAAGTCTTTCCTTTTGTCACGGTGTTCTATCGTAACAACAGAACACTAAGAAAACATGCCTGCCTACACATGGATATGTACAACAACAAAAATTTAGAAGCAATAAAATTCTTTTTAATTAAACTCTTGGGCTGGAGAGATGGCTCAGTGGTTGAGAGCACTGACTGCTCTTCCAGAGGACCTGGGTTCAATTCCCAGTACCCACATGGCAGCTCACAACTGTCTGTAACTCCAGTTCCAGAGGATCCGACACTGTCACACAGACATACATGCAAGTGAAACACCAATGAACATAAAATAAAAATAAAAATAAGTTTAAAAAATAAAATAAGCCGGGCGGTGGTGGCACACGCCTTTAATCCCAGCACTCGGGAGGCAGAGCCAGGTGGATCTCTGTGAGTTCGAGGCCAGCCTGGGCTACCAAGTGAGTTCCAGGAAAAGGCGCAAAGCTATCAGAGAAACCCTGTCTCAAAATAAATAAATAAATAAATAAATAAATAAATAAATAAATAAATAAATAAATAAAATAAACTCTTGCTGGGCGGTGGTGGCGCATGCCTTTAATCCCAGCACTTGGGAGGCAGAGGCAGGTGGATCTCTGTGAGTTCGAGGCCCGCCTCGTCTATAGAGAGATCCAGGACAGGCACAGAGCTACACAGAGAAAACAGAGAAACCCTGTGTGTGTGTGTGTGGTGGGGGGGGACAGACATTACACACAACGGGACGGACACGACTCTCACTGGTCATGGCGATGCATGCATGCATGCCCTTTGTCCCAACACTTGGGAGGCAGAGGCAGGCAGATCTCTGAGTTCAAGGCTGGCCTGGTCTACAGAGCTAGTTTTTGTTTGTTTGTTTGAAGATTTATTTATTTCATGTACATGAGAGCTCTATCTGCATGTACAACTTTATGCCAGAAGAGGGTCTCAGATCCCACTACAAATGGTTGTGAGCCACCATGTGGTTGCTGGGAATTGATCTCAGGACCTCTGCAAGAATAGCCAGTGCTCTTAACAGCTCAGCCATCTCTCCAGCCCCAGAGCTAGTTCTAGGACAACCAAGGCTTCACAGAGAAACCCTGTCTCAAAACAAACAAACAAACAAACATACATACATACATACATACACACATACATAAAATAGTAACAATAAACTCCCTATAATCTCAGCAGTCAGAAGACTGAGAAGAAGCCTGCAAGTTCAAAATCAGGCTGGCTACATAGTAATACCCTGTCTCAAACAAATAAATAAACAAAAACAAAACCTGAACAATGAAAGTTTCCTTTAGCTTCAGATTTGAAACCTGGTGTCAACAATGGTCATTTGTGGGGCTGGAGAGATGTCTCTGCTAAAAGTGAGTACTGCTCTTGAGAGGACCTGAATTTAGTTCCCAGCACCCACATCAGCTCACAACTGCCTATACTCAGCTCCAGGGGGTGCTGACTCCTCTGTCTCTGTAGCTACCTGCACTGATGTACATATACCCTGACACAGATTCACAAACATATATGTGTGTGTGTGTGTGTGTGTGTGTGTGTGTGTGTACATATATATATATATATAAAAAACTGAAAATAAAATAAATCTTAAGTTTAAAAAAAAGCCACTTGTGGGCTCAGTAATCCACTGCTGTCTAGCATACACAAGGCCTTGTGTCTGATCCCTAGCATAGAAAATAGAAAGTCATCTTGGCTGTGTCTCCCATAGGCTCAGCTTTTGAACAGGGTCCCTAGTTGGTAGTATTCATTGCGGAGATGGTCCAGGCTTGCTGGAACACTGGTGGTAGGTTGTGAGAGTTTACATCCTTGCCCGACTTCCAATTAGCTTTCTCTGTTCTCTGCTTCCTGTGTGTGAATGGAGATGTGAGCTCTCAACGTCCTGCCTGTCCCTACTGCCTTGTCTGCTGCTTGACTCCATGCCCCTCCAGCATGATAGTTTCCCATCTATATGTAACCCTCTATAGGTCGATTTTAGTTATGGTATTTTCTCATAGCAACAGAAAAGTAACTAATACATTTTGTTAACTCACTGCTTCATCATCAATGAAGGAGGCATCTGGGGCGATTTCCTGGGGAGGGACCAGAGCCGGGTCCGGTGCAGGATAGTAGCCACCACTGTAATAATCCTAGAGTCGAAACAGAAAACATACAACTGAAGGCACAATGGAGACAAAACAAAGCAAACTGCATGGAAAACGCAGGAAAGATGCCCACACCAAAGTCTTTCCAATGAGCCAGTAGAGCTCCCAGGAACTCGGGTTCACCACCAGTCCCTGCAGCTCCCTCATCTACACCGTCCAGGCCCAGGGGCGCTTGTTTAGGGAAGGGTGACAAAGGATGCACATTCTCTCCTGCTGTGCCCTGTCCCCTTAGCTCCTTTCCAAGATAACCCACACCTCACCTCTCCAGTGCCTTAGCCAGGCCTGACCTGTTCCTGAGATCCAACAAGCTCTGCCACGAGCAGGCAGGAAAAGGCAGCGGTATCAGATCAGGCCATTGCATCCCCCTCCTGCCCCCACTGGACAGTTTCACTGACTGGCTATCTGGTGTGATCCTACAGTCAGAAAAGGTACAAACATGTACCATGAGCTACTTGTTGCTGGACATGGTGGCACACACCTTTAATCCAAGAACTCAGGAGGCAAAGGCAGGCAGGTCTCTGAGTTCGAGGCCAGCCTGGTCTATGTAGTAAGTTCCAGGACAGCCAGAATTACACAGGGAGACCCTGTCTCAAAAATAAAAACTGTTTGTGAGAGTGTGTACTTGATGACATGGATGCAGAGTCTAGAGGAAGACAAGGTAAAGGCAAGGGCAAGCCTGGTCCCTGTGCCTAGCAACCGTTTCTTCCTTGCTGCCACTACTTGTTTTTTGAGACAGCATCTCATTATGTAGCCCTAACTCCCCGTCTCTGCTTCAGTACACCAACACACTCAAGTACACCAACACACTCAAGCTGTCTGTACTGTCCTTTGCCTGAAAGGCCCCTAAGAGAGTACATTCTTTGTGTTTTGGGTTTTTTTGTTTTGTTTTTGTTTTTCAAAACAGGGTTTCTCTGTGTAACTTTGGAGCCTGTCCTGCAGGCTGGCCTTGAACTCAGAGATCTGCCTGCCTCTGCCTCCAGAGTGCTGGGATTAAAGGTGTGTGCCACCACTGCCCAGCCAAGAACATTCATCTTATAATGAACTAAATGGAAAACATGCTTCATATTCATCACACAGAAAAGCAGAACATAAAGATCCAAAGCAAAGCTGGGTGTGGTAGTGTACACCTGTAATCACAGCACTAGAGAAGTGGAAAAGGACAGGAAAGGAGGGAAAGAACGAAGAAAAAAGGAGGGAGAGGAAAACATCCACTGTGAAGAATTTTATTTTTTCCTATCAATGGTAGTTAATCCATAATCCCTGAACTGCCGGCCCCTTTCTCTTAGCCAATCAGATTGTGAAGTTGAGCATCTACCAACGGGCTAAGATACAAGTTACCACCTGAGTTAAGGATAAAAGACAAGAGGCCATCTTGGCATTGTGTGCTGGCTAGCTAGGTGGGCTGTTGGGGACCTGTTTTGTTTGTGTGCTCCTTTATGTGAAAATAACTGCTACTCAGAAGCTCACACCAAACTTGCCTGTTCCTCAATATCCACATTCACAGAGGCATTTCTTAGTTCTAAGATTATAGACCATTCCTCTCGGAAACAACAAAACAAAACAAAACACCATGTAGTCACCAGCCTGTGGTACTGCTGGGAAGTGGTGTGACCTTTAAGAGGTGGAGCTTATTGGAAGGAAGGAAGATCAGTGGTGTGAAACTCTCGGGAATACTGGGATCCTAGCTCCTTTTCTCTTAGCTTCCTCTGAGGCAGTCTCGTGATACACTGCCCAAAAGTAATGTAGCAGATGTACGCCCAGAGGCCCAAAAGAAACGGAGCAAAGCAACCACATTCCAGAGCCTGAGAACCCGAGCCCAAATAAACTACACTTCTCTAACAGACACCTCAGGGTTCCATCACAGTGACAGAAAGTTGACGTGCAGAATCAAAGGAGCAAAGTCTGACAGGGGACTCACCCTATCAGCCTCCCAAATACTTGGGCAATTTAGATCCATAAGGTTCAGAATAATGGTGGTATGTTTTAAGACCTAGTGGGTGTAAGAAAAAATCAAGCAAAGTGGCACACAGGCCATATCACTGGTTCAAATTCTCCTTTAGCTCCGTGTTCCAACAGTCTTGGGCCTGCCCTCTATCCTTTACCCACCTGATAATAAGCACCAGCGGCATTGGCATCGCCATATGTGGAAAACTGATTGTAGCTGTAGTCATCCCCAGGCTTCGGCATCCAGGGGGCCCCACTTGACCCTGCTGCCATCTTAAACTCAAGGGGGGCATTGGCTGCGTCGTCCTGGAAAGCTGGCTCTGGTTCTGTGCCTGGAGGCAGTTCTTCAGGGACAGTGGGGACAGGGTAAGAGTATGGCTCAACTCCAGGGGGCTCAGCCTTGTCAGGGAGGGAGAAAAAGTTCTCAGGAGCAACTTCCTCATCACTGTCGTCATCCTCCTGTGTGATCTGCTTCGTCACCTGCAGGGCAGCACTCTTGGCAGCAGCCTTGATGGCAGAGGGTGACGGAGTGGTGGTTGTGGTGCCCAAAACAGGAGCAAGTGAGGCAGGCTTGGTCTTAGAAGCCAGTCTAGAGGGCTTAGCATCTGAGGAGACATCTGAGGGTTTCCGGGAGAAGGCATGGGGCAGGAGCAACCTGTTAGTCTCTTTCACAGTCAGGTTTTTAGGTTGGGGGAGCAAGGCAGACAAACCAGTCCCCTCGCCGGATCCCTAGTGAGCCCAGGTTTGGAATGAGAGGGAAGAGAGACAAGTGAGACTTTACGTTATGCACCAGCAACAATGACAAACAAGATCACAGGGTTGTGCTTCTCCTGAGAGCTTCACAGCCCTCAAGGCTTTGTTACCTCCATGTTCTTAACCTCTGAGCCATCTCTCCAGCCCTCAAGTACAGATTCTGCTCAAGAAACATTCACACCTGTTGCTAAAAGTTCTGTCTGCCAACCCACCCAAGGAAAGCTCTACAGAGTCAAGCACTTAGTAGATCACTTTGTACACTAATTGGCCCCACCCATCCAGAGTTCCTCTTACTCATATCAATTGCTTGGGTTCTACTTTCTGTCTGCTGAAGGGCCAGTCTGTCCTAAGTGTAGGGAGGTATCAATAGGAAAAAGAGAGTGGACTAAGGTCACTGTCCTGGAGCACTAGGGTGTCTTCCCAGCCAAGAAAAGCCTAGAACGAGTTAAACAAGACTTCTGAGGCAAACAGGCCAGGCAGGAGAGGTGTTCAGCTGAAGAAGGGCCCTTCTCACTGCTCTCTAAGTTTACAGTATCAGAAGGAGGTGCTGGGGTGGCAGGTCGAGAGCACTGTCTAGGCCATCTTACAAGTGTTCCACTTCTCAGCACCATCTGGAATCATGGCTACATCCCTCTGCAGGGCCAGGTTCCCACTCTGCTTTCACGGGTCATCTCTTTGTGCTCATCTTTTTTCCCATCCTTTGTGGAGTGCCTTTCAAGTAGGTCTACCTTCTTCTCCAGGCAGCCGCCTGACAAGGGAATCACTGGCCCCACTCTTCAGTACCTCTTCCTTCTGCAGTCATTATCAACACACACCCCACATCACCCTCACCAATAGTCTTTTTGACTTCCACATGACTCGGTCCTAAGACCTGCCAAAACTACAAGTGACACCTTAACAAAGTGAAGAGAAGGGACAGCGTCAATACTGCTCATGTGAATTCCAAGACAACCACTTTTCCCCAAAATTTAAGAGCAACAGGAAAGCAGACAGTGCAGAGGCAACTGGAAGATATTCTGAACCAGAGTACAGGTGCTGAGGTGAGTGGTAGCCAGCCAGCAGCAGGGAGGTCACTCAGCTGGTCTGGACCACAGAGAAGCAGCCCAGGACAACAGTTTCTTGGACTCTCCAGGGCCGAGCTGGACTCGAGTCAGCACACCAGACATCAGTGTAATCCCAGCTCCACCTACGTTAGCTGTCTAACTCTGGGCCAGTCCCTCAGTTTTCTCCTGTAAACTAGGATGATCATAACCTAGGATTTAGGCCCTATGGTGAAAAAGGAATCGGCGAGACACAGGTAAAGCATTTAGAATGGTACCTAGTATGAAGTAAGTGCTACTTGAATATCTACTTCAGGTTAACACAACAGGAAGAACAGGCAATTTTACAACACAGATGCTCCTTATCATCATCTGACCAGCGTGCTTCCACCTCCCTACAATCCTTCTGCCTGAAACCTAATGGACTGAATTAGGTTACAGTTCCTGTTCCTATGCTGCCTGTCCTTCCAGAAAAGTCAGCTCCATTGTGCTAAGGCCAGGAAGAAAGGAGAAAAAGAGGGGTGCACCCGACTCAAAGCTAGCTCGGAAAGCAGTCACACCAAGCAGTCCTCAGCACCTGCAAACATGCTAGTTCTCAAATGAACACCTTGGACCTTTAAGTCCTAGCTCTCTAGAAACAATCTGGAGAGAAGCAGGAGCTTACCTGCAGGACGGTTTTCTTCTTTGCAGGTTCATCTTCCTCAGAATCTGACTGAGACAAAAAGAACCAGAATAAAGCACAACTGTTTTAGAACAGTAGAAGAAACACACTCAGCAAACATCTATAAAGACTGGACAACAGAGGCCACCGTGTGTGTGCCCACTTCTGCGGAGCTGCAGCCATGCTAGCCCTAGCCAAGTGTTCTCTCTGGGCACTGCAACAGCTACAGAGGATGAGTATGCCTTGATCGCCTTGGTTTCTACTCTGTTAAACTGAGACTATTTCCTCCATTTGGTCCTTGGTGCAAAGAAATGCTACACCTATTTTTATAAATGCATCCACTAGAAGATGAATAGGATTTGGCCCACAATCTCACCCAATCTCAGCCTCACTTTTAAAATCACTTACATAAGACTACATGACCACAGAGCTGGGGAGCTCCAGTGGGATTAAGTGGTGTGTTAACTACTTCTCTATAAGGCATTAAAGGTCAAAATAGTTGGAGAATTCCATTCCCTCTCCAAGTATGATCTATTGTCTGCCAGACACCATCATTCCTGGCTGGGAATGCAGGCAAACGATGGCTGAAAGGTCCTGGCTAAGAAAGGAGGCCACTAATGTTAACCTTTGGACTCAACAGCACTGGACCACACTGAAAAAACCTGCCTGAGCTTTTTGCCAACTGTGGTGTATGCCTTCAATATCAGCACTCAGGAGGCAGAGGTGAGCTCTTAGACAGCCTGATGTATACAGCAAGTTCCAGATGAGCCAAAGCTACATAGTGAGACCTGGTCTCAAAACAAAAGAACAACAAAACAAAAATCAAAACCCTTGCTGGGTGGTGACGACAAATGTCTCTAATCCCAGCATTCCAGAGGCAAGAGGATCTCTGAATTCAAGGCCAGCCTGGTCTACAGAGTGAGTTCCAGGACAGTCAGAGCTGTTACACAGAGAAACCCTGTCTCAAAAAAAACCTTGAGTTCTTGTTTTGTTTTTAGATTGGGACTCCCTGTGTAGCCCTGGCTGTCTTAGACTCACTATGCAGACCACGCTGGCCTCCAGGTAGCTACACCGGCTACCCTTGGGCTTTAATTAGCTCACTACCAGTTTCTCAATTTGAGGAAAGATGAAAGGCACGAGAATAGCAAAGGCTTTTATTTGTTTTTTAAGGTTTTTAAAATCTTGTCAGATTGGGGCTGGAGAGATGGCTCAGAGGTTAAGAGCACTGGCTGCTGTTCTTCCAGAGGTCCTGAGTTCAATTCCCAGCAACCACATGGTAGCTCACAACCATCTGTAATGAGAGCTGGTGCCCTCTTCTAGCCTGCAGGCATACATGCAGGCAGAAAATACTGTATACATAATAAATAAATAAAAATTTTTTTTAAAAAAATCTTGCCAGGCAGTGGTGGCACACACCTTTAATCCTAGCACTCTTTAGAGGCAGAGGCAGATCTCTGAGTTCAAGGCCAGCCTTGTCTACAAAGTGAGTTTCAGGACAGTCAGAGCTGTTACACAGAGAAACTCTGTCTTGAAAAAACAAAAACAAAAACAAACAAACAAAAAACCACACATCTTTAAAACAAATAAAGCTTAAAATTAAAAACTACTTCCCAAGTAAGTAAGAACACGATCACCACCACCAATAACAACAACTATAACATCAAAAATGACTTCCCAGGGGCTGGAGAGAGGGCTCAGCGGTAAGAGCACTGACTGCTCTTCCAGAGGACCCTGGTTCAATTCCCAGCACACACATGGCAGCTCACCACTGTCTGTAACTCCAAGATCTGACACCCTCACACAGATATGCATGCAGGCAAAACACCAAGGCACATAAAATAAAAATAAATTATTAAAAAAAAATGACTTCCCAAATCCATTTTTCCATGGTCTTGGTCTAGCATCTGTAAAGTAAAGGTAAGGCTGGCATGGTAGTGCACACCTTCAATCCCAGCACTCAGGAGGCAGAGGGAGGAAGAGCTCTGTGAGTTCAAGGCCAGCATGACCCTGTTTCAAAAAAAAAAAAAAAAAGCAAGTTCCCAATAATTGTCATGGCAAAGCCTAGGCATCAAGAGTACTCGATACTCAGGGCTGGAGAGATGGCTCAGCCCTGAAGAGCACTGGCTGCTCTTCCAGAGGACTCAGGTTCAATTCCTAGCACCCACATGGCAGCTCACAACTGTTTGTAACTAGTGCCAGGGGAACTGACACCAATGCACACAAAATAAAAATTAATTATTAAAAAAAGTTTAAAATAAGGGGCTGGAGAGATGGCTCAGCAATTAAAAGCACTGGCTGTTCTTCCAAAGGTTCTAAGTTCAATTCCCAGCAACCAAATGATGGCTCACAACCATCTGTAATGAGTACTGGTGCCCTCTTCTGGCTTGCAGGCATACATGCAGGCAGAACACTATATACATAATAAATAAATAAATCTTAAAAAAAAACAAAAACAAAACAGGTGTAGTTCAAGCGTCCCTCGGTGAGTACAGCCATTATGGAAAACCACAGCACCTTATTGTATGGAGTTTATGTGTGCTTTTTGAGGGAACTCTTGGTGACCTTGAACTTGTAATGATCCTCCTGCTCCGGCTTTCTGAGTGCTGGGTTTAGGGGACACACCACCACATCTGGCTTCAGAGGCTTCTAATAACTAAAACCTCAGGGGGAGGGTGGAACATGCTAGAGCACATGGTCAGCATGTGGAGGGCCTGGGTTTAATCCACACACCCTAATAGGAGAATTACCAATCTACTCTGTATCTATCTACCCCCCCCCCAAACTGGAAAGCTGTGCAGTGAGGAAAACACGTCCATGTTCACAGCAGCAGCATCCACAATAACCGTTATACAGTCGACCTAAGTGCCCATCAACAGGTAAGTGGATAAAGAAAATATAGTATCTATAACAATGAATAGCAGCCTTTAAAACACAGGGACGGCAAGATGGCTCAGCAAATACGGGTGTTTGCCACTAAGCCTGATGACCCAAATCCAAATCCCTGGGTTCTACAGTATGGAAGGAAAAGAACTGACTCCCACAAGATGTTCTTTGACTTCTATACATGCTCCATGACATGCACACACCCACACCTATACCCATACACAAAATAAGTGCAATTTTAAAATTTTTAAGGAAGGCTTGTGATATAATTCAGTGGGAGAGGGTTTGTTTGACATATACAAGACACTGGTTCAGTCCTTAGCCAGGGTAAAGGGAAAAGAAGCAGAAAGAATGACCATTGTGAAGTTGTGAAATGGGAAGAATGGAGACATGATGATGCTGTAAACTGAGTACTTACATTCCAGAAATACTAAAACAGTGAACTGCACATGCTCTCACCACAAAAATAAATATCTGGCACAATGAATATGTTAATTACCTTGATTATACCACACTGTTCATAAATTATGATATCATCCTACGCTTCAAAAAATACGCACAATTAATTATAAACTGTCAGTTGACAGTACTTTAAGCCCTTCCCACTCTCACTGACTCCTGGTGCCAATGTGACTGGTGTCTCTCTGTGTCCTCTCAGTGTGCTTTGGTGTGGTTACCCTGCTCCTGACTCTAAGATCCCAAGAAGCCTCTTCTGCACTCATGTCACTTATCTGTCTGCAGTGACATCACATCAACTTGCTCACCAGCACTTGCTGTGTAAATGGGACATATTTCACACGTCTTTCTGTCTCTATTCGGACAACAATGGTTGTATCTTACACTGGAACACCACCACCCGGCAATCAGAGAAACAGTGATTTTCACTGCTAACTGCTGCCGAAATATTAAAAACAAAAACATTTACAGGGAAATCTCTTAGCCCTAAATGTGAAAAATAAAGAGCAGCAAAGGAGACACTGACCACTGACCAAATGCCTGCTATATATTAATGGTGACTCTTTCTTTCTTTCTTTTTTTAAGATTTATTTATTTATTATGTATACAATGTTCTATCTGCACGCATGCCTGCAGGCCAGAAGAAGGCATCAGATCTCATTACAGATGGTTGTGAGCCACCATGTGGGTGCTGGGAATTGAACTCAGGACCTCTGGAAGATCAGCCAGTGCTCTTAACCCTCTCAAGTCAGGGTTTCTGTGTGTGTATTCCTGGTTGTCCTGGAATTCATTGTGTAGACCAGGCTGGCCTTGAACTCACAGAGATCCGCCTGCCTCTGCCTCCCTAGTGCTGGGATCAAAGGTGTACACCACCACCCCACAGCAGTGATCCCTCTAGTAGTAGTGCTTTGATCTTATTTGTTTGAAACATGATCTCATGTAGCCCAGGCTGCCCTTAAACTCCCTAAATAGCCAAGGATGACCTTGAATTCCTGATTCTCCTGTTTCTACATCCAGAGTGCTGGAATTACAGGTATGTGGTCTGGAAATCAAACCCAGGCTCTTACTTGCATGCTACATAAACACTCAAGCAACTGAGCCACCTCCCCAACCCTCCTCCCAGTAGCATAATTTCAATTTCATAGCTCAGAAGTCCAAGAGTGGCAAGCAAGGACAAGACAGAACCTGTGCCAGTTTGGGCTTTTGTGCTTGGAAGGTAACACCACACTGACGGTGTACAAACCTGAGGGCCACACTAAAGTCACATGGGGTCTCACAGGGAATAGCACAAATCAGAACACAGGGTTTCTGTCATTCCTCACCCCACCCCAAGGCTAGCTGGAATACTACTTATCCCTGTCGCAGTGGTGCTGAGACTGCATGGGCTACTGTTGATGAAAATGCACATAACTAAGGTTCCCAGCAGAGCTCGGGGTTTATTATTCTCTGACTCACCACAATGACATACTCAACCAAGAAAAAGGTGTGAACCCCTGCATCTGGGCATGTTCAACCTTCCTCTCTTCAATCCCCATTTCTTCCTACCCACCTACCCACAACAACACCCCCTACCCCAACTTCTTCTGATCCTGGAGAGCCTAGCAAAGCCCCAGCACCTGGCCCCCTGGGTTAGCATGGAGTTCTGGGAACATCTAAACTAAAGCACCCGCTGTAACAGGTCTACTGGCAACACTGGCGCAACCAATGATCATTCTTTGTGTTCGTGGGGTTTCTCATTGTTTTTTCGAGACAACATTTCACTCCGCAGCCCAAACTACAATGAACCCTCAGCAATCATGATTCCGCCTCCCAAGTGCTCAGATTACAGGCACGACATCATGCCTTGTAAAAGCATGTCCTCATTTCTCAGATCCTGTGGAACACAGTGGCCACTGTGACAGTGGAGACAAACTGTCCTAAGGCTAATACAGTACCTTTGAGAGTGCTGGGATTAAAAGTGTGCCAATATCGCCCGGCTCTGAGTTTATCTGTTAGACACATACACAAACAACCCTGTATGACTGACCATTTCTGATGTCACTCACTACTTCTGGATCTAGAGATTGCTGGCTACTCATCCGTGTGCACGCACGCGCGCGCGCACACACACACACACACACACACAATAGTTTTATATTTTTTTTCTTTTCTTTTTTTTTTTTTTTTTTTTTTGGTTTTTCGAGACAGGGTTTCTCTGTGTAGCTTTGCGCCTTTCCTGGAACTCGCTTTGGAGACCAGGCTGGCCTCGAACTCACAGAGATCCTCCTGGCTCTGCCTCCCGAGTGCTGGGATTAAAGGCGTGTGCCACCACCGCCCGGCTTCTTTTTTTTTTAAACAGAATCTCTCTACATATCCCTGACTTTCCTGGAACTCGCTCTGTAGACCAGGCTGGCCTTCCCAGAGATCCACCTGCCTCTGCCTCCCAGTGCTGGCATTAAAAGCTTGTACCTCCGTGCCCAGCTCAACTTTTTTTTGACAGGGTTTCTCTGTGTAGTTTTGGTGCCTGTCTTGGATCTCACTCTGTAGACCAGGCTGGCCTCAAATTCACAGAGATCCGCCTGGCTCTGCCTCCTGAGTGCTAAGATTAAAGGCGTGCGCCACCACCGCCTGGCCTCAACTTTTTTTTTTTTTTTTTTAAATACATTTAAAAAAGACTAGCCAGGCCGGGCGGCAGACTAGCCAGCACTCGGGAGGCAGAGCCAGGCGGATCTCTGTGAGTTCGAGGCCAGCCTGGTCTCCAAAGCGAGTTCCAGGAAAGGCTCAAAGCTACAGAGAAACCCTGTCTCGAAAAACCAAAAAAAAAAAAAAAACAAAAAAAAGACTAACCAGGCAGTAGTGGTGAATGCCTTTTATCCCAGCACTCGAGAGGCAAAGGCAGGCAGAACTTTGAGTTCCAAGCCAGGATGATCAGTTCCAGGACAGCCTACCCAGAGAAAACCTGTCTCAAAAGACCAAAAAAAAAAAGGGAAAAAAACCCTCAGGAAATAAAGAGCTCACAAGTTTCAGGAAGTCCCTGAAATTTACCAAGTTCCCAAGACCTTCTCCATTCCCCAAGGTTATATAGAGTATAGACAGTACAGATGGCTGCAAAGTTAACTCTCTAACCTGTGGAACTGCCTACATGTCCTGCAGAGCTCTGGAGTGTCAGCTTTTGTGAGCACTCGACAATGAACTTTCAGTGACACACCTGCTTCTGAGTTGTGAATACTTATAACCCCAATAAACTCAATGATGTACCCAGTTAGACTCTGGTAGTATATTTTGGTCTGTTGTAAGGCTCCCTATCTGGGGTAAGGAGACCTTTGTTCCTAACTCCCCAGGAATAGTACCACACAACAGGAGGCCAGCCTGGACTACTGAGTAAGACCACAGTGGGGAGTGGTATTATTATTTCTTTTTAGCCTCACAGGAACCTAAAGCTCAGTGGCCACCACTGTCCTCTCCAGCTGCCAAGAGTGACACTCTACACACGCAGAGACTGCTGAGCAAGAGCGGAAACAGACATGTTCCATTAGGCTAGGTCCAGTGGGATCTGCTCATCTCTCAGTGCCGCATTCCCCATGGCAGTCCTCCTCTTATCTTCTCAGGCTCTGGTTCTCAGACTCTCCAAAAAGCAATCACTAGCTATCAGGGCCAGGAGCCAAGGAGGAAATCAAGGTTAAGAACAGACACCCACCTCTCCAGACTCCAAATGAATTATACTATTACCCATTAGCTAGATTCATCAACTTCTTGAACTCTTCGGTCTCTTATTTGCCCTTGGGTTAGGATTTTGTTTTCTCTATTTTACTTCTTGTTTATCTTCCTTTCTGATTTCTGCCTACCTATGGGCCTTCTCCTCACCTTTTCAGTAAATACCAAGACAGAGCAAAGCACACCTAGGTTCAAATATAACCTCTGCCACCACTTCAAAACTATGTGGTTCGGGACAACTTGCCTTTGTTGTCTAAACCTGTTTCCTTCTAGGTGAACTGGAGTTAGGAGTCTAGCACAAAATGGGTGAGGCAGAGCATGTGCATGCCAGTAACCCTAGCACCTGGGAGGTGAAGACAGGAGAGAAGTGGAAGATCATCCTCCACTACATAGGGGAGGTGCTGGCAGCCTAGGCTAGACCTTGTTTTGAAGGGGAGAGAAAAGAGCTCAGTGCTGTGCCAACACCTTCAGCAGGTTCCCACAAACATTAGCAGGCCCCAACCCTGAAATTTATTGTTGTTGCTATTTGAAATAGGGTCTCACTATGTAGACCAGGCTGGCCAGAAACTACTGAGTTCCACCTGCCTTTCCATTCTAAGTGCTGAGAATTAAAAGTGTGTGCCACCATGCTCCGCAAGGAACCAACCTAAAATTTGTGTCAGAATATATTATATGAGAAAAAAACTCTCACATAAGACTTGTTATCCTAAGTCTGTCTTTTTCAGTATCTTCATCCTCTGGGCCTAGGAAGTCAACCAATGACCTTTCAGTAAGAACAAGAAGAGCAAGAAAGGGGAAAAAGCAGATAATCACCCACTTCCTGGATCATTTCCTACTTAAGTCAAAAGGTGAGAGAAGCTGAGCTTGTGGGCATATTCCTACAATCCCAGCACTAGAGAAGGTAAGGCAAAAGGAATCTTGAATTCAAGGGTAACTGGGAACTGGGCCACACCCACAGCACAGCCACACACACACACACACACACACAGCACAGCCACAGCCACACACACACACACCCACACACACACACCCCCCCCCACACACACACACCCACACACACATATAAGGGGAGTGGGGGCGCGGGGAGCAGATGATGACAAAGAGAAAAGATAACTGAGGTTGGTTGTGGACTGCACTCCTGCATGCCACTCCTCTCCCCTTGCTCCCTGTGATTAGACAGCTGGTAACCTGGAAACTAGGAGGGCTAGACTACAGTTTACTCTGAGCTGATCTATAAAAAGAAGGAAATAAAAATCAAGATGCTGTAGGTGGCTTTCCCCTGCAGCAAAGGTAAGAAGCACCAAATTCTAAGAAAATTCTCTAAGGCAGTGAGCTTATCCTTGTGTGGTGGTTTTGAAAGAAAATGGCCCCAGCCAGGCGGTGGTGGCACATGCCTTTAACCTCAGCACTCAGGAGGCAGAGCCAGGCGATCTCTGTGAGTTCGAGGCCAGCCTGGTTTACAGAGTGAGATCCAGGGCAGGCACCAAAACTACACAGAGAAACCCTGTCTCAAAAAAAAAAAAAAAAAACAAAGAAAAAGAAAAGAAAGGAAGGAAAGAAAATGGCCCATAGGCTCACAGGTAGTGGTACTATTAGGAGATGCTGCCTTGCTACAGCAGGTGTGTCTCTGTTGGAGGAAGTGTGTCACTAGAGGGTAGGCTCTGAGGTCTCAGAAGCTCAAGCCAGGCCTAGTGAGTCTCAGTCTCTTCCTGCTGCCTGGGGGATCCAGATGTAGAACTCTCAGCTACCATTCCAGCACCATGTCTGCCTGCATGCCACCATGCTCCCTGCCATGACGATAATGCACTAAACCTCTGAAACTGTAAGCCAGCCCCAATTCAATGTTTTCCTTCATAAGGGCTGCCTTGGTCCCGGTGTCTCTTCACAGCAATAGAAACACTAAGATGGCCTGCAAACATGCACTAAGGGCTGTAGTGGGATTTGTTCCACCCATGACCGTGGGCTATAGGGCCCGAAGGAGGTGGTGCTTCCTGCTGTTGTATGTGACATCTTAAAAGAAGGAGAAAGGTCACATGCCCCTTCTCTCTGCTCCTGCCTGTGAGGTAAATTTGAGAACGACTTCAGCTGTCTACTCCGTTCTGTATTTGTGAGTGTATTTCCTCAATTTATATCTTAATAAATCCCTACTACCCATCAAATAGACTCACGTGAATTGATCTTAATAGAGGACCCATGCACAACATGGGGTTCAGAATCAGAGCTCTTAGAACCAGACAGGGCACAGCTCTTTAAAGACCAGGATGCAGAGGTAGAGAGATGGCTCAGATGTTAAGAGCACTGGCTGCTCTTCCAGAGGACCCGGGTGCAGCAGTCCGCTGGCTCAAACGCCATTACAAGATGGCGCTGGTTTCCTGTTTATCCCGAATGCTAACGTGTCGCTCTCCCGCCCGATAGTACTGACCAATCAGCTTACCGCCCAAGCTCCGCCCCCAGAACCTGCATATAAGCCAGCTTGCCCCGGCGCCCGGGGCCCTCCTCCCGTACCAGCTCTCCCGAGAAGCCATAACCGAGCAGCGTTCAATAAAACCGTGATAGAGGAAGAATCTTGGAGTCGTGTCTTGCTTCCCCGCTGGTCGGGGCGCGCCGCAACTGGTGCCGAAACCCGGGGAACTTCGGACCTTGCGAACGACTCGGAGGAGGGCCGAAGATTCAGAACCTCACACGGGAACGAATGCAAGAGACCCGATTTGGGTGCCGACAAGACTAACACGAGGGGTACAACAACATGAGGAAGATGGAGAAGATGATGCTGACCTTCCTGAGAATTTGAAATGTTACAATTGAATTTCACCGCCTCTATTGCTGCCCTAAATCAGACGCGTGCTCATTTGACCACCTTGGGAGAATTTACTGATTTTTTGGTCACAGCTGCATCTTATGTGAAGGAATGGGCTGGGGTGTGGGCGATGGGAACAGTGGGCTTGATTGGTCTAGTCATACTGGGTTGGATCCTCTGTAGGTTGATAAAGCGCAATCGTACAGAGCGTACACTTATGCTATGGCCGCCCTGGATGCTGGCGGTTCCCCAAGTATCTGGTTGGCCCAGCTGAGGGAACTGTAGGCTGTCCTTGCACTCGGAGGGCTCTGCCCATTGCACCCGATTAGGAAGCCTATGATACTGCTCCTGCACACGGAGAGCTATGCTCATTGCACCCGTTTAGAGAGTATCATTGTTCCTCCTACTCAGCACTCGCCCATCGAGCAGGAAGCTCATCATGAGGAGACTCCTAGCTCTGGGTTGCCAAAAACAAAAAGGGGGAACTGCAGCAGTCCGCTGGCTCAAACGCCATTACAAGATGGCGCTGGTTTCCTGTTTATCCCGAATGCTAACGTGTCGCTCTCCCGCCCGATAGTACTGACCAATCAGCTTACCGCCCAAGCTCCGCCCCCAGAACCTGCATATAAGCCAGCTTGCCCCGGCGCCCGGGGCCCTCCTCCCGTACCAGCTCTCCCGAGAAGCCATAACCGAGCAGCGTTCAATAAAACCGTGATAGAGGAAGAATCTTGGAGTCGTGTCTTGCTTCCCCGCTGGTCGGGGCGCGCCGCACCCGGGTTCAATTCTCAGCACTCACATGGAACTAACAACCAGTTCTGGGGATTCCATGTCCTCTCTTCTGGTCTCCATGGACACTGCATGCATGGGTATACAGACACACTCGGGCAAAACACCTATCAACATAAGGCTACAAGGCCAGGTAGCCAGGTGGTATATTGCACACCCTTAATCCCAGCACTTGGAAGCAGAGACAGGCAGCTCTCTGGGTTTGAGGTCAGCCTGGTCTACAGAGTGAGTTTCAGGAGAGCCAAGACTACACAGAGAAACCCTGCCTGGAAAGACAAAACAAAACAAAAACCCTCAGGAAATAAAGAGCTCACAAATTTCAGAAAGTCCCTGAAATTTATCAGGTTCCCAAAGCCTTCTCCCTTCAAGGTAGAGTCTGGCTCTGCCTCCTGAGTACTGGAATTAAAGGCATGAGCCACCACCGCCCAGCTGACAAACCCTATCTTGAAAAACTCAAAAAAAAAAAAAAAATGACCAGGTCACCTACACCTGAGCACCTTCAATACTCTCAGGCTGCCTTTCTCCAAGAGTAATGTTCAAAGAACAAAACTAGCAACTTGAATAGAACACTGGAAAATAACCAGCCGGGGGCTGGCATTCCAGTGACCGTCACTCCACACTTCAGAAGCTGCGTGGGTCACACAAGTCAAGTCCTCTGCTGCCTGCTACTTTCACCACCTTAACTGGAAGAGCCTACAGCGTCCACCACAAATCTTTTTCTCTTTTTGGGTATCTGAGGCAGGATCTTGCTATGTAGCCCTGTTGGCTATGTAGATAAGGGATCCCAAACCCAGGCATTTCCTGTGCCTCAGCCTCTCGAGTGCAGGGATTACAGGTGTCCCACCAAGTTGTTCTAATGCTACCTTCATGAAGAAACGAGCTGTCACTGTGGAGAGAAACACACTGGCTTAGGTGACACCATCCTCATGCATTCCCCAAATATAACAATTAAGCTGAGGTAAAGTTGAGGGCGGGGGAGCAGCAGCCAGACCATGTTTCTGTTCCATTCACGGACGGACCTTTCTTAACCCCATTTCAATCAAGACCAAGGTTAGTTTCAATGACAAAACAGAAAGCTTTTGTAAACTCTTAGACCAAGAAATGACAAACTCAGATGAGAATAAAAGGACAAGTGATCTGAAAGAAAGTTTTGAAGGAGATGAGAGATTCCAGAATAGCCTTCCAGAAAGAACTCATGTGAATTCCTTCATTCAGAAAATAAACTTACAGAGTGCTCCCCTCACCAAGGAAATTTCTCTTTACAACAGATGGAGACAACTACAGAAAACCACACCAACCAATCCAAATGCAGAGTTGTGAAACTCATTCCCAACAGCTACATCTACAAAACAGCTCTTACATCTAAGGCTCAGAGAACACTGCAGAAGACGGGCAGCTGTGAGACTGGGTGTGTCTCCTCGTAACATCAGAACCTACACCCATCAAGTCTCACCAACACGACTACTGCCTAACTAGGAGCTGAACAAAGACAACAGCAGCAACCCAGGAGGCCTCAACCCTGCACAAAGAACTACAGGCAACCAAGGGATGCTGAGAGTGAGAGAAATAGTCTCTCCAAGGAAGAACATACCAATCAATCCGTTGTCCAATACCAAATGGTCAACCCTAAAAACATATATACAGAATACCATACAGTCTGAGCAGATCATATTTAGAAATATGTATGTATATGCATAAACATATATGTATGTAACAACAATTAATGAAAAAAGAGGCCATGAATTTGAAAGACAGCAAAGAGGTATACATGGAAGAATTTGGAGGGAGAAGGGAAGGGAAAAAAAATAATTATAACTTCCAAAAGAAGAGAAGTAAGCTGGGCAGTGGTGACACACTCCTTTAATCCCAGCACTTAGGAGGCAGAGGCAGGCAGATCTCTGTGAGTTCGAGGCCAGCCTGGTCTACAGAGCGAGTTCTAGGGACACAATGGGATTAAAAGAAGTAACCTCTGCTCTGTCTTCATGGAATCTGTACACTAGAGGAGGGAGAAAAGCTAAGTATATAGTATGCAATATAGTGGTTAAGCTATAGAGAAAAACAAAGCAGGGCCAGGCAATGGCGATGCACACCTTTAACTCCAGCACCAAACTACATCTGTAGTTCATGAATGAATCTGTATGAATTTCAGTTTCACCGTCTGGATTTTGTCAAGGTTAGATGAGTTTGGACATGAGGATACAGTTTCTAGAAGAGGCAGTCAGAAGACAGAGAGGCAGACGGATCTCTGAGTTCGAGGCCAAGCCTGGTCTATGTAGCAAGTTCCAGGCCGGCTAGGGCTACATAGTAGGACCATGCATCAAAAACACCCAGGGAGAAGCATGTGAGAGGCAACAGCACGTAAGCAGGTAGGCTAGCAATGCTCCTGAGAACACTGGGACGCCTGCTGGGGGGAACAAAAACAGAGACAGCCCATGCAGGAAAGAACGCTAAAGAAAAGCAGAGCTAGCAAAGGGAGCCCAGGATGGAGCAATTCATGTACCCAAAGGTAGAAAGCAAAGAGCTCTCACACACTTTCTTCCCGAGGGTTACTGTCTCCCGTATCAAAGGAAGCCTTCATTCCAAGAGAGGCCTTGTCTTTTTCTGCTCAAACATCTGAAAACAACATAAAGTCAGGCATGGCTGCACATGTCTTTAATCCTAGCACTTGGGAGGCAGAGGCAGAAGGATCTCTGTGAGTTCAAGGCCACCCTGGTCTACAGAGTGAATTCCAAGGCAGCCAGGACTACATAGAGACCCTGTCTAAATAAATAGACAAATAAACACAAAAAACAACATAAGCTTGTGGTGATATTGTGTTCCCCAAAATATTGTGCACCCTAATAAACTTATCTGGGGTCAGAGAACAGAACAGCCACTAGATATAAAGGCCAGAAAATGGTGGCACACACGCCTTTAATCCTAGCATTCCAGAGGCAGAAATCCCTCTGGATCTCTGTGAGTTCAAGGCCACACTGGAAACAGTAAGGCGTGGTAACAAGAGCCTTTAATCCCAGGAAGTGATGGCAGGAAGCAGAAAGGTATTTAAGGCACGAGGACCAGGAATTAGACATGGTTAAGCTTTTGGTCTGGTTAAGGCTTTAGGCTTTTAGCAGCAGTTCAGCAGAGATCCATTTGGATGAGGACTCAGAAGCTTCCAGTCTGAGGAAACAGGATCAGCTGAAGAATTGGCAAGGTGAGGTGGCTATGGCTTGTTCTGCTTCTCTGATCATTCAGCGTTCACTCCAATACCCGACTCCAGGTTTGTTTTTATTAATAAGACCTGTTAAGATACTTGCTACATAAGCTTGACTGCCTCTTCTAGAAACTGTATCCTCACGTCCAAACTCATCTAACCTTGACAAAATCTAGACGGTGAAACTGAAATTCATACAGATTCATTCATGAACTACAGATGTAGTTCGGTTGATAAGAGTGCTTGCCTGGCCAGCCAGTGGTGACACACACCTTTAATCCCAACTTGGAAGGCAGAGCCAGGCGGGTCTCTGTGAGTTCGAGGCCAGCCTGGTCTACAGAGGAAGATCCAGGGCAGGCTCCAAAGCTATACAGAGAAACCATATCTGGAAAAAACAAAAGAGTTTTAGGCTACCCTTAGCTATATAGTAAATCTGAAGCCAGCCTGGGCTACCCAGCCCTGGTTGTGTAGGCTGTAATCCCACCTGCAGGAGAGACTGAAGCAGAATAATCTAAAATGCAAGGTCATTATAGACAATCAAGAAATACCATTTCTCGCCGGGCGGTGGTGGTGCATGCCTTTAATCCCAGCACTCGGGAGGCAGAGGCAGGCAGATCTCTGTGAGTTCGAGGCCAGCCTGGGCTACCAAGTAAGTCCCAGGAAAGGCGCAAAGCTACACAGAGAAACCCTGTCTCGAAAAACCAAAAAAAAAAAGAAATACCATTTCTCAAAATAAAAATTGGAAATAGGGCTGGGGACTGTAGTTCAGTGTAAGAGTGTTTACCTAGCATGTGTGAGGCCACAGGTTCAACTCTCAGATTTGGGGGGGGGGGGAGGGTTGTCATTCTCAAGAAGTGTAGTTACTTCTTAATCCAACACGAGGAGGCTGAAGCAAGATCATAAGTTGGAGCCCAGCCTGTGCTACATAGTGATCCAAGGAGAGCCTGGGCTACACAGTGAAACTGTCTCAAAATAAATATTCCATTTCTTCTCTAACGCCCCTCAAAAACAAGGCCAAGAGTCATGTCCTTTACCACCTTTATCAAGCCTTATTATTTTAGGGATGGGGCCAAGGATAAGACCGGTCCTGGATGTTCAACATGAGCACTAAAGTCCTATCAGCTGTCACTTCAGACGCCCACGTTGTACCTGACCTCAATATGGCAAGAGGAGAGGCCAACCTGAGATGAAGACGCTAAAAGGGAAGGAAGTGCCCCTATGCATGTACCTTGGCCTGTCAGTACCGAGGATGCCATTTAACCCTTTCTGCAAGCCAGCCCCGGGTTCCAAAATGCCCCGTGGCCAATACCCTAACTCCCCAAAGTTGACAAGTAAGTTCATCTGAATTAACCGCCTTCCAAGAGGATTCTAGCGGCCTTGAGTGAACGGATGAGTTTCTAGGGCTCCATTACGGCCACAAGTCCCTCCTACCCCCAAACTTAAACCCAATGGGGCTTGCGGTGGCCCCCTGGATACTCACATCGCCCTTATGCAGCTCCGGCGCCGCGATCCTCACCGGCTCGGTCCTCTTCTTTGGCTTGGGAAGCCCCAAGGGGGGTCCGACGCTGCCCACAGCTGGGGGCAGGCTGAGACCAGGGCCTTGGGGCGACGGCAGCCCCAGCCCCTCCCCGACTCCCGCAGCTTCAGCTGGGCTCACTCCTGCAGGTGGCGGGAAGCCGCCCAAGCCGAAGGGCAAAGGTGGAGGAGGCTGCAGCCTGGGGTCTCCGGTGGGCGGGGGCAGCAGCAGAGGCGGGGGAAAGGCTGGAGCCAGCATTTGAGGGGGCGGGGGCAGCAAGGCCGGACCCTTGGGTGCGGGCAGGGAAGCGAACAGGCCTCCTAAAGTGGGCCCGGGCATAGGAGCCGCCACATCCTCTTCCTCCGGCTCCGGCTCCGGTTCATCCGGCTCGCTCTCATCGCTGCTGGCATAAGCAACCAGAGACATGGCGCCTCCCGCCTTTGGGACGCCCTTGCCCGCAGACTAGGCCTACTTGAGACCCGGGATGTCCCGGCGGCCTAGTAGGCCCCACCACTGGGCAAGGCGGGGAACTGGAAAGCGCCCCCTGCTCCGTGTTCTAGGGCTATCCTCGGCAGGAACCCATGGCCGGGGTTGATTTACACCGAGTAAGAATTCCCGCTTCACTTAAGCTCCTAGCGCCAGGCAACTACACACAGCTAATGGCCGCCGAGTCACTCCGCCTACCACTCGCCTCACAAACATAAGAACTATAATTCCCAGAGAACACTTTTGCAACAGCCCATTCTCTACCTCAGGGAACTCAGTGCAAAGCATGGCGGGAGTTGGAGTCCGAAGGTGGAGTAAATGGTGCGCTGAAAGACTGAGAGAAACCCTCCTCTGACGCAGGGGTTCCTGGGATTCGTAGTTTGTTTATTTGTTTGTTGTTGCCTTGAAAGTCCTAGGTTACTACAAGCCCCATGGATCAACGCGGTAGTCACGGAAACACTTAGAGCATTTCGGTACTTGAAGTTAGTTCCTTAGAGCACTTAAGGTTTATGGGAGCTGTGGTACGCTTAGAAACTGCTAGTGTTGTCGGGAAAGTGATGGCGTCTGGGAAAGTGGACGAGCAGCCAGCTTAAAGGGAAAGTTACCTGTAAATAAATGGTGATGCTTCCAAGTCCACCTGGGAGTTAGAACAAAGCACTCCAAGGAAAGCCAAAGCCCAAGGGACGTGTATGAAATTAAGCTGCAAAACTAGAAAGAAAATGAGGCCGCGGGCATCTGAGAGCGGAAGTAAATGTGCCATGAAAAAGGAAGGAGGTGATCTCCTTTGCTATGGCTGGTACACATCCAGGAACACATCTCCCGTGAAGCCTGCCTACCAAAAAGTCTGGGACTTGGGCTCCTTCCGCAGCAACCAGTGAGACAGAGAGGTGGCCAAGGCGCGGGAAACTAGGGTGAGGTACCCAGGATTCATCATTTCACAGTAAAGGGACACACAATGGCCTGGTACACTTCACAGTTCTGAGGAATCACCTATGCCACCCCCCAAACATAACAACGACTCCGCACGTGTGGTTGGCATTCCTTTAATGGCTGGGCATGCTGTCTGTTCTGCCTGTGTATCCACGCACGTTTATGATAGGCTTCTTTACGTGCTGTCGGCCTGTGAGGATGTGTTTTGCACCTGTTCTAACCTGTCTACCTGTGATTCTGGATCACATTCTGTTACCCTGTAGCCGAGTGCCCACTACTTGTCAGCCTGTCTGTGCATATCCTCTACATCCATCTCTCTGGGTACTCCCTCCCTGCTCCTAAGAGCAGAAAACTATTGAGATCAGCCAACGAAAGAGCTGTTGAGGTGTGGCAAGGAGGCTAAAAAAGATAGAAAGTGTGCTTTGAAAGGATGGTGATAGTAAAGACAGCTGAAGGACAAGCCCGATGTGACTCTTCCTCATCATCATCCTCACCCTACGTCCGAACATCTGGCTTCACAGACAAATTTATAATACCACCTTTTCTAGACATCTGCTTAGATCGGCCCAGAGTAACTTGTGTGCACCTGTGTTTTAACCAGACTAGGGGTCTAGGCAGCTCAATAGCAAATTGCTTATCTAACATGTGCAAGATCCAGGATTTGATACCTCACTGCTGCCTGCCCCAAAACAAATTTTAATGTGTATAAGGAAAAAAGTTAATGTACCCTAGGAAAAAAATTTGAAAACTACAAATTCTTGCTGGACATAGTGGCCCATGCCTGTGCCCAGCCTTTGGGAGGTTGGGACAGGATCAGGACGTGTCTACATAGCAAATTCGAGGCCATCCTGAGAACTGCCTCATAAACAAACAGGAGCTAGAGAGAGAACTCTGTTGGTAACGTGCTTGCTCATCGAGCATAGGAATCTGTCCATCCCCAGCACCTATGTAAACATGCCAAGCACAGTACATGGAATCCCAGCACCAGGGAGTGGAGACAAGAGGACCCCAGGAGCTTCCTGGCTGAACAGCCCAGCCTTGGTGAGGCCCAGGTCCCAGGGAGAGACTCTGTCTGGAAAGGCAAGGTTGAGGGCTGGAGAGATGGCTCAGTTAGTTGTTAAGAGCACTTGCTACTCTTGCAGAGGACCTGGGTTCTGTCCCCAACTCACAACCATCTGTACCTTAACTTGCAGAGAATCCAAAGCCCTCCTTCTAACCTTTCAGGCACCAGGCATACATGTGCTACACATACATATATGTTGGCAAAGACTCATAAAGATGAAACAAAAATAAGTTTTTTTGTTTTTTTTCCCCAAGACAGAGTTTTGCTGTGTAGTTTGGAGCCCATCCTGGAGCTCACTTTGTAGACCAGGCTGGCCTCGAACTCACAGAGATTCACCTGCCTCTGCCAACCGAGTGCTGGGATTAAAGGTGTGCACCCCTACTCCCTGGCTAGTAAAATCTTTATTTATCTATCTATCTATTTATTTATTTTGGTTTTCTGAGACAGGGTTTCTCTGTGTAGCTTTTCGCCTTTCCTGGATCTCGCTCTCTAGACCAGGCTGGCCTGGAACTCACAAAGATCCGCCTGCCTCTGCCTCCCGAGTGCTGGGATTAAAGGCGTGCGCCACCACCGCCCGACAGTAAAATCTTTTTTTAAAAGGTGGGATAGTAGCTGGATGGTGGTGGCACACACCTATAATCCCAGCACTCGAGAGGCAGAGGCAGGCAGATTTCTGTGAATTCAAGGCCAGCATGGTCTACAAAGCAAATTCCAGAACAGCCAGAGCTGTTATACAGAGAAACCCTGGAAACCCTGTCTCCATGGGAAAAGGGGGTTGCTGAGGGCCGCAGGATATATCATAAGAACTTAGCTGGTTATGGCAAAGTCACTGCCTGAATGGATCATGGAATTCCTTCAGAGAAGCCAAATTCCAAGGAGCTTTTGGTGTTACTTGGCTTGTTATATATCAGTTGTATTCTGTTATGAAAATCATGTGTGTCTTCATAGTTTTCCCAATTGATTTTTCCCTAAGAAGGGCTAACAGTGTGGACGGATCACTCTCTGGACATACACATTCCAGGTATTTGGAGAACAGCCTCAGGAAAGGCTTCCTCTGGCATCAGATATCTCCCTTAGCCACTTTCAAGGACTAACAGTAATAAAAGTCCACATGCTAGTCTCCTGATTTAAGGTAAATTCCACAAGGAGACACTGCCTAGGTCAGGTGGATGTTAAGTAATAGCTTTACACAATTTAGCTTGGATCCTCCTTTCTTACAGCCTTACTAACTTTATAGACCTCTAACTCCTTACCTAACCACTTCTAGGAATATTTAGATAACCTTCCGTGCTGACAGCTATGCTCAGCCAGAACCCCAGTTCAAGCCTCCCTGTAATTATCATCATTGGCAGCATCCGGCCAGGTCCATCCCCAGATGGAGGAAAGTACTTTATCAGAGATACCTCTGTACTCTCTAAGAACAGACTTAAGCATCCAGGCTACCTGTTTGAGAAGGCCTGGCGGATGTGCCAATTAAGCTTAACTTCCTCCTTTCACATATCTTACCTCTAGTTCCAGATCTCTCTTTAACTATCACCAGAGGCATCTAGCTGTACACAGGTTGCCTAGTGACCAAGCATACTTTCCCCCACCCTGCAGAAAAAACGGCAGATAGCTTGGACAGATAGGAGCCACAGGAAAAAAGAAGGCAGTTTTATTTTCTCCCATTGACCTAGCAACTTATAGATTCTTAACACTTTCTACCAATCACGTTTAAGACTATAGTTGAGCACATAAGATCCCTCTTCTTAGATATTACCCAAATTTAGCCCTTAGTTAATTCATTTCCCCATTAGTCACTTCCCTTTGGGGTTGCAAATGATAATTAACAATTACTGCCCCCTATGTGATTCTTATCACCCCTCCGTTTGACCCTGGAAGCCTGGCTTTGCACTGCCAAGGGATTACTCCCTGTAAGTGTATATAAACCGGGACTCCTAGGGCACGAGAGGGAAAGGAAGATTTAGAAGAATAAATGACTGGACTAAGAGCTCAGTGTGCTGAGATTCTATTTCCTGAAAATAGTCCTCGCCGTTTGTAGTTCTCTCTCCTGAGCCCCTGGGATGTATAATATTAAGGCTGGTCCCTCTAATATTATACAAGAAGGGAGAAATTAAAAGATATGATAGTTGTTAAGGAATAATACCCAATATTGAGTTCTGTCCTCTACATGTTATTACTCTCTCTCTCTCTCTCTCTCTCTCTCTCTCTCACACACACACACACACACACACACACACACACACACACTCTACATGTTATCAATCTCTCTCTGTCTCTCTGTCTGTCTGTCTGTCTCTCTCTCTCTCTCTCTCTCTCTCTCTCACACACACACACACACACACACACACACACACACACACAGCAGATTATGTTAGGAGCCTGCCCTCACTCCTGCACATGCACAGCTCGGGGTCTTGCGTCTTAAGTCATCAGGAGGTGCTGGCAACTGCTTACATCCGGCGTGGTCCCGCAATCTGGGCCTTAAAAGCTGGATGCATATCCCATACTCTCTCTGCTCCCCTCTTTCCCCACCCCACCATCTTTCTCTCTCACCAGGCCTGGTCCCCTCTCCACCACCCCCTTTCCTCCTAATAAAGTTCTGAATACTGATACTGGGTTCTGTCCTGACCGTGACCGTGACCTTTCCACGCGGTAACCTGAGCTGCCATCAGCGCCAATTATCACCCTTTCAGATTATAGTGGCTCATGCTTGTAATCCCAGCACTGGGGAGGCTGAGCAGGAGGATCATTCATGATTTAGAGACCTGCCTGGGCCACACACCAGGTTCCAGGACTACAGGGGAGTGACACATTGTCTGGCAAGGTGGCACCACAGGTAAAGGCACGTGCTGACGAGCCTTAGGACTTGAGTTCTGTCGTCAGACCCCACATAGCGAAAGGAAAGACTGACTCCTACAAGTCTACAAGTTTTCTGTTTCTCACACGTGTGCCATGGCACACACATATGCAGAGAAAATAAGTGAATATTGTACTCTGACCTAATAGCTTCCTACTGAGGATATGTGGGGTGGGGCCCCAAGTCTGGCTCTTCAAGAAATGTCTCAGTTGATTGCAAAGCAGGTATTCAGAAGATTATACTGAGAAACTAGACCATCAAGTCCTACCTCTCAGCTGATGTGGATTACACAAGGCTGGCCTGTTTTGGTTTTTGTTTTTTTCTTTGTTTGTTGTTGTTGTTGTTTTCCGAGACAGGGTTTCTCTGTGTAGTTTTGGTGCCTGTCCTGGATCTCACTCTATAGACCAGGCTGGGCTCAAACTCACAGAGATCCACCTGGCTCCGCCTCCTGAGTGCTGGGATTAAAGGTGTGCACCAGTGCTGCCTTCTAAGACCTGCTTTGAGATCCAGGCTCCTCAGCCTGATCTCTGGTGACCTGGGACCAATGTTTTTCTTCTCTCAGCCCCTCTGATTTTCCTCCTTTGGTTTTGTTTTGGTGGTGGTGGTGGTTTGTTTGTTTGTTTGTTTGTTTGAAACAGGGTCTCATCAGGCAATGGTGGCCCACACCTTTAAACTCAAGAGGCAGAGGCAGGAGGATCTCTGTGAGTTCAAGGCCAGCCTGTCTATAGAGTGAGTTCCAGGACAGCCAGGGCCACACAGAGAAACCCTGTCTAAAAAAAAGAAGAGAAAGAAAAAGGAAGAGAGAGGGGGGGGGGGGAGGGAGGGAGAGAGGGAGGAAGGCAGGAAGGAAAGGAGGAAGGGAAGGAGGGAGGAAGGAAAAGAGAAAGAAACAGCTCTTACTGTGTAGCCTAGGCCAGTTGGTAGCTTTGAACTTGGCAATGATTTCCTCCCTCCACTTCCCAAGTGCTGGAACCATCAACATGTACTAGGGATCGAACCCAAGGCTTCAGGCATGCTAGACAAGAACTCTACCAGATGAGCGACATTTCTAGCTCCATTCAAAATACTTTTTTAAAAAAAGACAATTCAACTTTTTTGAGGGTTTTGTTTTGGTTTTGTTTGTTTGTTTGTTCTAGGATGTTTTTATTTTGAGACAGGGTCTCTCTGTAGAGCCCTATCTGTCCCAGAACTCATTGTGTAGACTAGGCTGGCCTTGAACTTGAAGAGAATTTCCTGCCTTGCCTTTTCCTCGAAAGTGTTAGGATTAAAGGCATGTGCTACCATGCCTGGCTTCAACTTTGTTTTTATTTTTGCTTTTTAGGGTTTTTTTGGGTGGAGTACTTTTTTTTTGTTTTTTGTTTGTTTGTTTGTTTGTTTGTTTGGTTGGTTGGTTGGTTTTTCGAGACTTTCGAGACAGGGTTTCTCTGTGTAAGTGCCCTGGCTGTCCTGGAACTCACTCTGTAGACTAGGCTGGCCTCAAACTCACAGAGATCCGCCTGCCTCTGCCTCCTGAGCACTGGGACTAAAGGCCTGTACTTCAACTTTATTTTTTAATATTTGTGTGTGTGTGTGTATTTATATGAGGAAGTCAGAGGGGTGTCAGATTCTGTGGGTTAATCCTTCTGTACACTGTAAATATGTATTACTCTCATTGGTTAATAATAAAGCTGATTGGCCTATAGCAAGGCAGGATAAAGTTAGGCCGGACAATCAAACTGAGGACTTGGAGGAAGAATCAAGGCAGACGCCAGCAAACTGCCCAAGAAACAAGATGCTGGTAAAGGCATGAGCCACGTGGCAATACATAGATAAATAAAAATGACTAGTTAGTAATAAGCCTGAGCCAAACGTTCTGTAATTAATATAAGCTCCCATGTATTTATTTGGGACCGGGCAGTCAGGACAAGAGAACATCCATTTACAGTCAGATTCCCTGGAGCTGGAGTTACCACCAGTTGCAAGCTTCCTGATGTGTGTGTGTTGTGACTTGAATTTGGGTCCTCTGCAAGAACAGTATGTGCTCACAGCTACTGAGCCATCTCTAATGTTGCATCAGGAGTGGGTTTACTAGGGTCCCTGGAGGAAAGGCAGAGGCACTCGAAGGATGATTTCCAGCATCTGGTGGACTGCCCCCTGCCATGTTGCAAAGGGTCTTTTTATTTATACAATTCCCGCCTTTACAAGTCAATCTCTGTGGACCAAAACCTCTTATCTAAGTTTCCCCAGAGGCAAGACCAATGCAAATTTTCAGTTCAGAGACATCTCAGTTTGAGTCCTCTTTAGGAAACTCTCAGGGATGGCTCGGTGGTTAAAAGTACTGACCGTTCTTCCAGAGGACCCAGGTTTAATTCCCATCACCCACGTGGCAGCTCACAACTCTCTGTAACTCCATTTCCAGGGTACCAACACCCATGGCACAATACCAGTGCACATAAAATAAGAAATAAATTTTTAAAAGATTTACATTTTTACAGAAGGTACCAGAGACAAAAATGTAGCAGTCACAAAAGGCAGATCAAAGGTAGGTGTTAACACTCCAGAATCAAACCAGCTGCAGAAATCTGCAGGAACTCCCGTAACACTCTAAAAAATGATAATTTTGAGAAGATTTAAGAAAAGATTTGAAACTTCAAAGAGGCTTTCAGAAGAGGAGACACTCTGAAAAGTGGACAGTGAAACATCAGGAATGTGTTGAAGGTGACCGAGTGATACATTTAAAGAAAGCCATGCTGGTCACAGGGAATACTAAGAAGTGAGCCACTCAACACTGCAGAAACGTCCATATGTGTTCAGGAGTGGTGCCCTCAAGTGGCTCTAAAAAGGAATCGGAGAGAGGGGAACAAATTGATGGTGGTGGTGCATGCCTTTAATCTCAGCACCGGGGAGGCAGAGCCAGTCCAGGTGGATATCTGTGAGTTCGAGGCCAGCCTGGTCTACAGAGAGAGATCCAGGAAAGGCGCAGAGCTACACAGAGAAACCCTGTCTCGAAAAACCAAAAAGAAGAAAACGAAAAATCTCTGGAAAGTCTAGTCAACCTAAGAGAAAGAGCTTGGCCATTCAAAATTCCCCTAGAAGCTTCCCAACCAGATTACCTTGACATAAATTTTTCAGTTGTCCAAGCAGGTTCATCCCATGGTGATATTTTGTCTGGGATCTAACAAATAAAGCTTGCCTGAAGATCAGAGTGCAGAGATAAGCCCCCAGTTCTAGGTAGGCAGAGGTAGACGGATCCCTGTGAGTTCAAGGCCACCCTGGACTACACAAGATTGATCTAGTCTGAAAGAGAAACAAAGCCAGGCAGTGGTATCACAAACCTTTGATCCCAGCACTTGAGATCTCATACCTTTAATGTTAACACTAGGGAGGTGGAGACAGGAAGTGACATGGCTGGGTAGAGAGAGGAATATAAGGTGGGAGGAGACAGGAGCTCATCTCTCAGGCTGAGGATTCTGGAGTGGCTGGCTGCTCTGCTTCTCTGATCTTTCAGCTTTAACCCTGGTATCTGATTCTGGGTTTTTATTAATAAGACCAATTAGAATTCATGCTACATCATCCCAGTCATCCCACCTCAGGAGACTGAGAGACAGGAGGATTGCTAGAACTTAGAGGCCACCCTAGGTGCTGCATAGTGAGCTCCAGGCCAGCCTGGGCTCTATGAGACCCTATCTCAAAAAAATTAAGTAAAACTAAGGGGCAGGGATGCACTAGTTTGAAAGAGTGCTTACCTAACATACACATAACCTTAGGTTCCACCCCCAGCACCAGACAAACCAAGCATGGTGCTATATACCTGTAATCCCAACTCTCAGGAGGAAGGTGGGGAGACAGGATCAGAAGTGCAGAGTCATCCTCTTCTTGGCACGAAATCCAGGCCAGCTTGGGATACAGGACACACTGCTTTAAAAATAAAATCGAGCTGGGCATAGTGCTGCGCGCCTTTAATCCCAGCACTCGGGAGGCCGAGACAGGTGGATCTCTGAATTCGAGGCTAGCCTGGTCTACATGGAGAGTTCTAGGATGGGCAGGACTATGCAGAAAATCCTTGTGTTGGAAAAAAGAAAAAAAAAAAGTGCAGCCTAAAATATCACATTAGGCCTCTACAGTTTAACGTCTCCATTGTGGAGTGGTAGGTAGGACCAGTGAGACCTTCTAAGATGTGATTGGGGGAAGGGCACTGCCTCTTCACAGACTGATGAGTGGGTTATCTTGAGAGTGAGTTTGTCAGAAAAGCCAGTTTAACATCTGGGGAAGTGCCTCAGCAGGTAAAAGTGCCCACTGTGACAGTAAGAGGACCTGAAACCTGCGTCCCTACCCACAGAAAGAGCCAGGCATGGCTGCAGATGCCTGCTACCGCTACCCCAGTGTCGTGGGTGGAGACAGGCAGGTCCGAGATCCCTAGAGCCAACCAGCCTAGTTAGCGGAAATGGCAAGCTTCAGGTTCAGTGTAAATCCCTGTCTGGAAAACTTAAGGTAAGGCCTGGAGAGAGGGTCCAGCTCTCACCATCCATTGTCTCTAACTCTGCCTCCAGGAGATCCAGGCACATACATGCATGCATGCAAGACAGAAGCATTCAAAAGAAGAGTGAACATTAACAAACCAGGGTGGAGGGGACCAGAGAGACGGACGGCTCAGAGGGTAACAGTACTTGCTCTGCAAGAGGATCCGGGTTAGATTCCCAGCACCCACATAATGGTTCACAACCATCTGTAATTTCAGTTTTAGGGGACCTGATAACCTCTCCTGACCTCCATGAGCACCAAACATGCATATGCTGCACATACATGTGGCACATACATGCTGGCAAAGCCTTCACATATAAAATAAAATGAATAAATCTAATAATGAAAACTATCACCACCACCAACGAACTAAGGAGAGAGCAATAGATGGAGTCACCCAATGTCCTCTTTTGTCCCTCATGTATGCGCGTGTGGGCACACACACACCATTTTAATACTAACTCTTGAATACTTGTTTGGGTTTTCTGTTTGTTTTGGTTTTTCTTTTCTTTTCTTTTCTTTTTTTTTTTGACACAAACTTCTTAATTGCTACCTGATTATACAGACACAAGGAAACACAACGTCTAGGCTCTCCAGACTCATTAACAAATAAAGACAGGGCTGGAGAGATGGCTCAGAGGTTAAGAGCACTGACTGCTCTTCCAGAGGTCCTGAGTTCAATTCCCAGCAACCACATGGTGGCTTACAACCATCTATAATGAGATCTGGTGCCCTCTTCTGGCCTGCAGGCATACATGCAGGCAGAACACTGTATACATAATAAATAAATTTAAAAAAAAAAAAAACAAAAAACAAATAAAGACAGGGCGGTGGTGGCGCACGCCTTTAATCCCAGCACTCGGGAGGCAGAGGCAGGTGGATCTTTGTTAGTTCGAGGCCAGCCTGAACTACCAAGTGAGTTCCAGGAAGGCGCAAAGCTACACAGAGAAATCCTGTCTTGAAAAACCAAAAAAAAAAAAAAAAAAAAAAAAAAAAACACAAATAAAGACGATTCACCACTGGACATTTACTATGCAGATCCTAGGGACTGGAAATCCTTTCAGATGGGACAGGAACCTGTGTTGGCAATTTTTTTGGTTTTTCAAGACAAGGTTTCTCTGTGTAAAAGCTCTGGATGTCCTGGAATTTGCTCTGTGGACCAAGCTGGCCTTGAACTCACAGAGATCCGCCCGCCTCTGTCTCCTGAATGCTCGTATTAAAGGCAATGTGCCCTCACCACCTGGCCTTGAATACTTGTTTTTAAGCAGGATGATATGCCTTATCTTAGGAGCTTTGGAATCACCAGGAAGGCCTTCACCAGCCCATGCCCCTTGACCACGGCTTAGGACCATGACCTAAAAATGCCTTAAATTCTTTATAAACTTTCCAGCCTGAAATATTCAGTTATACCAACAGAAAATAGATTTTGTTTATTTAATATTTTCACAGATCCCCCTCCCTTCCCTCCTCCCACCCCTTAGCCTTCTCTCCCCAACACCCCCCCATTCCCACCTTCTCCAAGGCAAGGCCTCCCATGGAGAGTCAGCAGAGCCTGATGCACTCAGTTGAGGCAGGTCCAATCCTCTCCCCCTGCACCAAGACTATGTAAGGTGTCTCACCATAGGTAGTGGGCTCTAAAAAGCCCAATCATGCACCAGGGATGGATCCTGATCCCACTGTCAGGGGCCTCTTAAGCAGATCAAACTACACAACTGTCTTGCCTATGCAAAGGGCCTACTAAGCATCATTTTTAAAGAAGCAACTAACAGATACGCTTAGAAAAGGATTAAGTGCTGGGCTGGAGCTTAGCATAAGAGACAGTACCTAATCTATGGGAAATCCTGGGTTCCAGCCCCCCCCCCCAAAAAAAAATTGAACCATGAAAGAGAAAGACCCAGAATGTAGAGAATACAGTCCACATGCTGTTGGGGAATATTATATTAACTGGGCAAAGATGTATTACATTTGTTTATGCTGCATTTGTTTAATAATGTAAAGATGTGGGTTGGGGATTTAGCTCAGTGGTAGAGTGCTTGCCTAGCAAGCACAAGGCCCTGGGTTCGATCCTCAGCTCAAAAAAAAAAATAATAATAATGTAAAGATGTATTGCTTTGCCTGCCTAAAGCACCTGATTGGGCTAATAAAAAGCTGAACAGCCAATAGCTAGGAGTAGAGGGATAGGCGGGACTGGTGGACAGAGAGAATAAAAAGGAGGAAACTAGTAGGCTCAAGAGGAGAGAATGAGGAAGAGAGAGAAAAGATGAGAGAGAAAAAGAGGCAGACACCTGGGGCCAGACAGACAGACAAGGAGTAGGACATACAGAATGAAAGAAAAGTAAAAGGCCCTGAGGCAAAACATAGAGGAAGAGAAACAGGTTAATTTAAGTTATAAGAGCCAG
Source organism: Peromyscus eremicus (assembly GCF_949786415.1). Taxonomy (NCBI): domain Eukaryota; kingdom Metazoa; phylum Chordata; class Mammalia; order Rodentia; family Cricetidae; genus Peromyscus; species Peromyscus eremicus. The sequence continues at coordinate 62,148,429 of NC_081421.1, forward strand.
TGGGACAAGCATAAGATAAGGCCGAGCATTCATAACTAATAAGTCTCCATGTCATGATTTGGGGGCTGGCAGTCCAAGAAAGCCTGATACAATGTGCTATAAAGAAGTCGAAGGGAACCCCCAGGGCAATGGGGAGGGAGGCTGGAGCACAGCTAGTTCAAACGCAGTTTAAGTAGGTTCGAATAGGTCAGTGGCTTCAGAAAGGATATCTGCAAGAGCTAAAGCAGGCCGGGTATCTGGTCTGTCTAAGCGTTTCTGGATTGAAATGGATCAGAGCCTGGAAAAGTGAGCAAAAGGAGACAAAAAGGCTCTGGAAAAACAAAATGTATATAAAGGACCAGGCATGGCTGTGCACTCAGGAGACTGAGACAGGAGAATCATGAATTCAAGACCAGGCTAGCCAAGGCTACACAGAGAAACCCTGCCTCAAAATACAAACAAACAAACAAATAATATCTTCATGTCTATAACTACCTTCTTTGTCCTTGTATACTGCCAGTTTCCTATTTCTTTCTCTTTTTAAATTAAAGGTCATGGGTTTCATCTCTAGTGACATAAATAAATAAAATAATGCAAGAACAAGTAATATAAACTTTTAAAAATGCCAGGCAGTGGTGGCACATGCCTTTAATCTCAGCACTCGGGAGGCAGAGGCAGGTGGATCTCTGTGAGTTTGAGACCAGCCTGGTCTACAGAGTGAGTTCCAGGACAGGCTCCACAGAGAAACCCTGTCTCCAAAAAACAAAAACAAACAACGTGTGTGTGTGTGTGTGTGTGTGTGTGTGTGTGTGTGTGTGTGTGTAGGCAACTGTCATGTGTGGTCATATTTTATGTATGCTCTAACAAATAAAGCTTGCCTGAAGATCAGAGGGCAAAGCCAGCCACTTGTCAACCATAGAGGCCAGGTGGTGATGGCACACACCTTTAATTCCCGTACTTAGGATCTCATGCCTTTGCTCCCAGTACTTGGGAGGCACACACCTTTAATCCCAGCACTAGGAGGTTGAGACAGGAAGTGATATGGCTGGGTGGAGAAAGGAATATAAGGTGGGAGGGGACAGGAGCTCAGTCCTTTTCGGCTAAGGAGTTGGTGAGGTGAGAGGTGGCTGTGGCTTGTTCCTTTGTCTCTCTGATCTTTCAGCATTTACCCTGGTATCTGTCTCTGGGTTTTTATTGACACCAATTAGGATTCGAGCTACAGTCATGGGTAAAAGATGATATTTGGAGAAAATCAGGAGCTTCCAAACCGGCCCACTGAGATCAGGGTAAGGACAGAGTGTGCCCAGATGACTAGCAGAATGGAACTGAAGAGAGCATTCTATTCGTGCTCTTTATAGTTCTGGAAGCCAACTATCCCTTTCATCCTTTGTTTGTTTGTTTGAGACAAAGTTCTCACTATGATGCCCTGGCTGGCCTGAAACTCACATTGTAGACCAGGCTGGCCTCGAACTCAGGAAGATCTACCTGCTTCTGCCTCTCAGGTGCTGGTATTAAAGGTGTGCGCTACCACACCCTGCTTTCCCCTTCCATGGGATACCATGCTCGAGCACTGACCCAGGGCCTGCCATCCAGCAGGCCAAGAATAATTGTGGGAAGAATGAATGAATGACCAAGTGAATGAATAAAGCCCTTGAGCCCACGGGCAAAATGTGGTAACGGAAATGGCCTTTCAGTACCCAGCACTCCACCTGTCTTCAACAGAAACTACTTATCAGCCTTCCACAGCAACACCAGACTTTAGGCCTGGTGTCCGAAGAGGTTATCATTCTGGAGAGGGAGGAGGAGAACCCACTGGGGCTCACTTTATCACCCTGTGCCTCTCACTTCCCGTCCCCAGGATCTCTGCAGCAACACCCTGTAGCAAGCTTTCTTTCGGGCCACCAACCAGCTCCCAAGTTGTGACATGGAGACTTATTACTAGTTATGAATGCTCAGCCTTAACTTATGCTTGTCCCACTAGCTCTTACAACTTAAATTAACTTGTTTTTCTTCATCTACATCTGCCTCAGGGCTTTTTACCTTTCTTTCTCTCTCTATGTCCTACGCAGTGTCTAGCTGGTTGGTGGTTGCCTGGCCACCAACAGGCATCTATCTCCCTCTCCTCCCGCCTCGCTCCTCTTCTAGATCTCTTTCCTCAAGAGCCTAGATTCCTCCTCCTATTTATTCTCTCTGCCTGCCTATAGGAATGACCTCAAACCTTTTCTAGCTTAAAAGTAGAAAGAAAAGTGGCAGGAAGTCTCACTCCTGAGGGGGAGAAGATGGATGGTAATATTCACATCTACAGATCTGATGTTATCTAAAGAAAGTAAACCATTGAGTCCCAGTCGAGTGGGGCTGAGGAATTACCTACAACAGAGACATGATGTGAACCACTGCTACCAAGTGAACGGATGGCCTTCATGTCATCAAGGGAAGGAATCTCATACGCACTGCTAAGAAGAAAAGAGGGAATGCAATGAATGTGCTGTAGTAAAAATTGTGCAAAAGAGTTCGAGGCCAGCCTGGTCTACAGAGCAAGTTCCAGGACAGCCAGAGCTACACAGAGAAACCTTGTCTCGAAAACAAAAGCAAAAAAACACAAACAAACAAGAACAAATTTGCAAAAGAAACACACACACACACACACACACACACACACTCACGCACGCTGGCGGTGGTATTGCACACCTTTAATCTCAGCACTCAGGAGGCAGAGGCAAGCGGATCTCTGTGAGTTCGAGGCCAGCCTGGTCTACAGAGCAAGATCCAGGACAGGCTCCAAATCTACAATGAGAAACCATGTCTCCAAAAAACAAAAACAAAAAAACAAAATAAAAAAGAAATATATATATATATATATATATAATAAAATAAAATAAAATAAAAAAGAAATATATATATATGTAGATATATATATATATATATATATATATATATATATGTATTTATTTTCTTGAGAATTAAGTAGCAAAGTTACCACAAAAGGATACACATGTTGGAATCAGTGAGCATCACATGCCTGTGGTTATAGCTCAGTTGGTAGAGTGCTTGCTTACCATGTTCAAAGTGCAGAGGGTTGAACTGGCACCATCGGGCAGTATTAGTGCTTGTGGTGACTTAGTGAGTCAGGGATATCAATACTGTTTTAATCTACCATAGTAACATGAGGCAAGTAATGTTAGTTAGAAGACAAATAAGCATTGTTGTTTTTTAATCTGTCTCTCTCTGTGCCTGTTCTGGTGCATGTGTATGTGTGTGCACAATGTAGAGTTCAGATGGAACTTGGGTATCATTTTCAGAAGTACCATCCACCTCCCTTGAGGCAGGGTCTCTCACTGGTTTGGAGCTTACAAAGTAGCCTAAACCAACTGGACAGTGTGCCCCAGGGGTCTGCCTGTCTCTGCCTGCCTAGCCCTGGGATTACAGGGATATGCCACCACGTAGGTTCTGGGGATTGATCTCAGGTCCTCAGTAACACACATACATGTATAACACACACACACACACACGAAAATGTATGTGCAAGAGTGTTATGAATGGGCTGGCAGTGGTGGCGCATGCCTTTAATTCCAGCACTCGGGAGGCAGAGCCGGGTGAATCTCTGTGAGTTCAAGGCCAGTCTGGTCTACAAAGTGAGTTCCAGGACAGGCACCAAAACTACACAGACAAACCCTGTCTTGAAAAACAAACAACAACAACAACAACAAAAAAGGGTGTTACGAATGGATAACATCATACAAACTGACATCAAGACAGTAGATTCTACCATGACCAAAGCTGTATAGCTCTGGCTGGCCTGGAACTTGCTCTATAAACCAGAATAGCCTTAAATGTACAGAAATCCACTTGTCTTTGCCGCCCCAGTGCTGGGATTAAAGGTACGACCACCATGCCTGGTTTGGGCCAAGAATGAAGTCATCACCTAATCCAAGGATTCCTTGAAACTATTGGTGCTGACTATGGTGATATCATTCATTTTATTTATTTTTTTGTTTTTGTTTTTTGAGACAAGGTTTCTCTGTGTAGTTGAAGCCTATCCTGGAACTCACTCTATAGCCCAGGCTGGCCTCGAACTCACGGATCTGCCTGCCTGTGCCTCCCAAGTGCTGGGAATAAAGGCATGTGCCACCACTGCCTGGCCTCATATTTCTTTATTAGACATTTAAAAATTTTGTTATCTTTGTTGTTTGTTTTTGTTGTTGTTGTTATTTGTTTTTTTTGTTGTTATTTTGTTTTTCAAGACAGGGTTTCTGTCTGTAGTCTTGGCTGTCCTGGAACTCACAGAGATCCTCCTGCCTCTGCCTCCCAAGGGCTGGGATTAAAGACATACACCACCACTGCCTGGCTAAGATTTTTTTTTAAAATGTGTACACGTGTTTTGTCTGTGCACCACATATATATGTGTAGTGCCCCAGGAGTCTAGAAGAGGGCTTCAGATTTCCTGGAACTAGAGTTACAGATGGTCATGAGCTACCATGTGGGTGCTGGGAACTGAACTCGGGTCCTCTGAAAGAGCAGACAATGCTCTTAACCGCTGAACTATCTCTCCAGCCCTTTGTTAGACTTTTATAAGGTCTATCTTCTTCTTCTTTTTTTTTTTCCTTTTTTTTTGGTTTTTCGAGACAGGTTTTCTCAGTGTAGTTTTGGTGCCTGTCCTGGATCTCACTCTGTAGACCAGGCTGGCCTCGAACTCACAGAGATCCACCTGGCTCTGCCTCCCTAGTGCTGGGATTAAAGGCATGCGCCACCACTGCCTGGCGGGTCTATCTTCTTAGAGACACAAAATACCTTAGACTCTCCCTGAGAACTCACTGAGAAGTTGAGTTTGGAAGCAGATGTTGATGTGTTTGTTTCCCAAAGCTCAAACATCTCCCTGGTTTATATTGCCATCTTTTCTGATACCTTTTTTTGTTTTGTTTTTGTGATTTTATTTTATTCATTTATTTTTATTTTATGTGCATTTTGCACATATTTTATTTTGCCTGCAAGTACATTTTTGTGAGGGTGTCAAGTCCCCTGGAACCTGAGTTACAGACAGTTGTGAGCCACCATGTGGGTGCTGGCAATTGAACCGGGGTCCTCTGGAAGAGCAGCCAGTGCTCTTAACCACCGAGCCATCTCTCCAGCCGTTTTTAGGAATAATCTTTTATTTATGTGGTTGTGTATGTGTGTGTGCACATGTACATACCGTGCCTGCAGAAGTCAGAAGAGAGCACAGGTACTGGGAACTGAACTCTTCGGCAAGAGCAAAACCAGTTTTTGATTGCTGACCCGTTTTTTCCAGCCCCTTTTGTTTCTTCAAGTCAGGGTCTCATGCCTCTCAGGCTGGCCTCAAAAAGTCTTTGAGGATGGCCTGGAACTTCTGATCCTCTGACCTCTACCATGGGTATTCTATACCATTCCAGGTTTATGAGGTTCTGGGGATCAAACCCAGGGCCTCAGGTATGCTATGCACACACTCTACCAGCCGGACTACATCCCCAGGCCTCTTTTACTTTAATACTAAAAAATTAAAATAAAAAAACCCCAAGAAATAAAGGAAGTTTTATTACTTAGATATGTTCATTTTCCTTATTAGTGGTCATAAACTTTGGACATGCTGTCACTTTAAGGAGGCTGTGAACAGGATCTGTACAGTTAGAATTAGTATGTGAGGACTTTTTTCTAACCTGTGATGGTCTTTGTCACAGGTTTGTTTATTTATAGATGAGGTCTTAACTGAAGGCCGGAGAAACCAAAAGGCTGGATACCCCGTCTCAGGGCCTCAGTGCTCCAATGGTGGCAGAATGCAGGTGTGGCTGTGTATTAGAGCTTGTTAGAAATGCACACACATCCCAAACCTGACAAGTTCAAAGCTGCTCTTTAAGAAAATTCCCAGTCTCAAAGAACAACAGAAAGCCTGAATCCCCAAGGGTCCAGGCTTCTGCTCGTGTTGTAACCGAGCTGAGGTTCATGGCTTGCGGTAGGTTGGGCAGCGGGAGGGGTTGATCTCAGAACTTGGATATTAAATTGCAGCCAAAGCAGGGAAGGTTACTGCAACAAAGGGGACATTGCTTGGGGCCTGCTGTCTCCGCGAGGGAGAGGCCAAGGGGCTGACGCCATGACAATTTTTTCTTTGTTTCCATGTGTGGTGCTGGGGATCATGCCCAAGACGTCTTTCTCGTTCTACCACTGAGCTCTAGTCTCAGACCCACCAAGAATTTAGAAGTGTTCTTGACACCTTTCAACAAAGTGGAGGAAAGGGCAGGACCCTGAGTTTTAACTCAGTTGGAACGTGCATGATTTGGAAAGTTTAAGAACATGTAGAACATCGTACTAGTAGACACGCAGGAAATTGTGGAATATTATTTATTTTATTTTATATTTACTTGTGTGTGTACATTTGTCTGTGTGAGGGTGTCAGATGCCCTGCAAGAGGATTACAGACAGCAGCGAGCTGCCATGTGGGTGCCGGGAATTGAACCCAGGTCCTCTGGAAGAGCAGCCAATGCTCTTAACCACTGCATCATTTCTCCAGCCTCCATGGAATATTATTTTAACTGGGTAAAGATGTGTTACATGCCGGGCGGTGGTGGCGCACACCTTTAATCCCAGCACTCGGGAGGCAGAGGCAGGCGGATTTCTGTGAGTTTGAGGCCAGCCTGGGCTACCAAGTGAGTCCCAGGAAAGGCGCAAAGCTACACAGAGAAACCCTGTCTCGAAAAAACCAAAAAAAAAAAAAAAAAGATGTGTTACATTTGTTTATGCTGCAGACTATTACTTTAACTGTGTAAAGGCGTGTTACTTTTGTTTATGCTGCATTTGTTTAACAATGTAAAGATGTGTTGCTGTTTCACCTTGTCTGCCGAAGGCACCTGCTTGGGCTAAGAAATAGCTGAACAGCCAATAGCTAGGCAGAGAATAAATAGGAAGAGAAATCTAGGCTACAGGAGAAGCAGGAGAAAGAAGAACAGGCCCAGGGCAAGGAGTCAGCAGCTGTCAGCCACCAGACATAGAGACAGCAAGAAAGTAAGAAAAGGTAAAAAGCCTTGATGCAAAAGGTAGATGAAGAGAAACGGGTTAATTTAAGTTAAAAGGGCTAGCCAGAAATGTGCCTAGGCAAGGCCGAGCATTGAAAACTAGTAATAAGTCTCTGTGTCGTGATTTGGGAGCTCGTTGGTGGCCCAAAAGATAAAGCCTGGTACAGAAACCTGTTGACACTGGACTCATTCATGAAATTTTTTTTTTTTTTCCAACTCAGGGTTTCTCTGTGTAGTGTTAGAGCCTGTTCTGGAACTCACTCTGTAGACTAGGCTGGTCTTGGACTCACAGATATCCTCCTGCCTCTGCCTCCTGAGTGCTGGGATTAAAGGTATGCACCACACCGCCAAGCTCATGAAACTTCTTTAAGAATTTGTGATTAGGGCTAGATAGATGGCGAAGAACGCTTGCTGCTCTTCCAGGAGATACAAGTTCAGTTCCCAGCACCCTTGTTAATGGGATCACAATAGCCTGCAACTCCAGCTCCAGGAGATCTGAAGCCCTCCTCTGCACACACGTGGCATATATTCACAAACACAAATAAAAACTTAAAATCTCTTTAAAATGAACAATAGGATGTGTATCTTTAATTCCAGCACTCAGGAAGCAGAGGAAAGCTGATCTCTGTGAGTTCCAGGCAAACCAGGGCTACATAGTAAGACTGTCTCAGAAAAACCAAAACCAAACAACAACAAAGAAGCCATTCCACAAATAGAAATGTAATTACAACAAAAATCTTGTTTGGGTTGAGATCTGAGAACACATTTTGGGCCCATCGTTCCCATCACAATCTAAGAAGACAACCCAGGCCAAGCAGTGGTGGCTCAGGCCTTTAGCACTCGGGAGGCAGGCGGGTCTGAGTTCAAGGCCAGCCTGGTCTGCAGAGTGAGTTCCAGGGCAGCCAGGGCTACTCGGAGAAACCCTGCCTCGAGCATTCCCTCCCTCGCCCCCCCCCCAAAAAAAGAATATAATCCAGGACAGTATCCCAGAATTTGACAAAGTCATATTCCCAAACACACTGCTTTGGCAAAGACCTCTCAGATTACCAGGATTATACATTTCCAAACTGGATTTAGCGGTATTCCACTCTCTTTACCCTTTAGGACCTCCTCATTTTGGTGAGTTTAACTGGTGAAGTCCAGATCTTTTACTAGGCAGCCGCATTGATTATTAGCATTTACTGCACCCCGAAAATGGCCACAATCTCTTGCACACCATGGGACTGCCAATTTCAAACCTCTCCTCTACTGCGTAGGCTGACCTAGTAGGATTCGAACTCTTACACCCCCGCCAACAGAAGCACGTGGAAGCCCAGGATGGACCCTACACCGCTGAGCGGTACCCACGCCTCTCGCCTTGGCCGTCTAGAAGCCAACGGCACTGAGCAGATACGTGGGTTGGGACACGGCACTGGGTGGGGGGACACTGCGCAACCAGGGCTACAGTAGGCCCCGCCCGGCCCCGGCTGGAAGCACCCCGCGGAGCCAGGGGAGGGGCACGTGCAGCTTGTCCAGCAGGCGCCCGCTCCTCGCCGCCTGGCACTCACCACCCGCCCGCACACAAAGCCCGCTTGGCGAGCTCGGCGCTCGGCTCCTCAGGCCTGTGCGGCTGCGCTCCGCCCGCGGCTTCCAGGTTGGGCGCCGGGCCGGGGCAGGCAGCAGGCGTCGAGCGGCGGAGCGCATCGAACCGCCGCGGGCGGGAGCGCAAGGGGAGGAGTGGGCCGCGGGGGGTGGAGGAAGCGGCCTCGCGCCGAGGAGGGAGCAATTGAATTTCAAACACAAACAACCGCACGAGCGCGCCCCGAGCCGAGCGTTGCCCACCGCGCCCGCCCCGTCCGAGCGGCGAGCGGGCGCAGACGCCGTGGCGGCTCCGGAGCTCGCGCCGGGGGCCACCATCGAGGCGGGGGCCGCGCGAGGGCCGGAGCGCAGCGGCGCCACAACCGCCGCACGCGCAAACTTGGGCTCGCGCTTCCCGGCTCGGCGCGGAGCCCGGGGCGCCCGCGGCCCCGCCATGTCGCGATCCAACCGGCAGAAGGAGTACAAATGCGGGGACCTGGTGTTCGCGAAGATGAAGGGGTACCCACACTGGCCGGCCCGGGTGAGCAGTCGGGCCATCGCGGGCCCTGGTGCGGTTGCATAACGCTCGGGAGAGCACGGTCGCCGAGCGCGGAGCGGGCGCAGCGGCCGGGGCATCGGGCCTGCTCGCCTTGTCGGAGCCCACCGCCGCTTACATAACGGAGGCGGCGGGGGCCGGCACCCGGCGGGCGGCGCCGCGTGCTCAGTCGGCCCGCAACCCTCCCTACCGGCCGAGGCTTTGGGCGCACGGTCGGGGAGCGGCCCGGTGATGGGTCGCTGCTGCTGCCGCGACTCCCAACCCCTTCCGGGAGCCCCGTTTGAGCACCGAGTCTCCATTGATAGTTGCCTCCAGTTCAGACTCCTCTGGCTGGACAAACGGTTGTGAAGGGTCTCAGTCCACAGAGGGTTAAGTGGGGGGTAGAGCTGGCGTCTAGCAAACTTTCTTGGGAGAGTATTTTGTAGGAAGTCTGAAGTTGGGAGGGTCGTGGAGGGATTGGGGGGGGGGGAGGGAGACTTAAGATGGTCTGCCTGGCTGGGGTAACTCTGTCACAACCCGTTAGCCCCCAGCTCTACGAGGACATCCCTCCATATGCCGCCAGCTCAGATTTGGAACTGTAGGCAGCAGGGCCCCGTGTGCTTGGGAAATGCAGTACAGATCACCTTAGTGAGGCGGGGGATTGTTGGGAGACGGAGTTGCCTCGGCACCCCACCAGTGAGCCTCTTCGGCTAAGAGGGCCCGTGTCAGCCACGTGGTTGTTTTAACCCGCCAACAGAAGGGCCTTCCCATTCCAGCACCTGGCCAGGTGGGAGGGTGGGGCCGAAAGCCTGATGTGTTGATCATCTTTCCTCCAAGGAAAAGGTTAAGTGAGTGTGTGGGTGCTTCTGGCAACTTTACACAGTGAGTGTAGAGGGGCCCTTGGTACTGGGTGAGGGCATGACTCAGCCCCTTAGGGTGTGGGACTTGTGTAAAGTGAAATCTAGGGCAGAAAGACCTGAAGGAGGGGTCCCGAGCAGGATTGCCTTAAGGCTTTGGCTTTTCCAGTATGGCTGACTGTTCATCTGGCTCAGTACTACTCTGAGCCTGGGAAGTTCCTCCATGCTCTCTTGGTTGCTATTCAGGGTTTCGGGCCAAATGGATCATTGAGAAAACCCGAGTAGCCCTCCATACTGTCTCCCCCTCCCAAGGAGTGTGTCCAATCCCACTTGCCCCAGCTCCTTGCTCTCTGAAGCTTTCAATTGGGTCAAATGAGGCCTGGCCTCTGGCTTGGGAGTGGAGTGCAGAGAGAAGCCAGACTCTCCAGAGCCTTAGAAGGGCCTCAAGGGCCTGACTGAAGCTAGGCAGTGTGTGTGTCATGTGAACGCTCATGTACTTTACCCTGCACCCTCGGATCCACTGGGTTCTTGGCCCAGATGCCGAGGCATTAGTGGTCAGGGCAAGTATTGAACCCAGATCTCTACTGCTTCTCCTTGGTGGGGATGAGACAAAGTTCAATGGTAAGCTATGTCTGAAGAAGGAGAAATAGTTATGAAACGGGGATTTTGGGATCTTCTGGTATCTTATTCCCTGAGACCTATTGCCCCATGAGAGAGCCCCTCTGATTTCTGGTGGCCTTTGGATAGAAGACACCTTGGAGCAGGGATACCATCCATTTCTTTTCATTATGAACTTCCAGGACAGAAGGGGAGCACAGAGGGGCATTTTCTTTCTCTATTGAGGCCTGGATCTTTGAGATACAGTTGTGAATGGGTCTCAAAGAGATATGCACCCCAACACTTGGCCTGGCTTGGTTGTGACACTTAGGGGAGGGGTACACCCAGGGCTATCACCTCTCCAAGACATTCCCCTTGGCTCCCAAAGGACAGAACTGAGTCTTTGTCCTCCCCACCCCCAACCCCATAGAACCTGTCTTAGCTTTTCCTGAGATGGAGTCTGAAGCCTGATGGCTGTCTGCTCCAGGGTGTAACCAGAATCTTCGGTCACGATGCAGGCCACCACGTGCACCTTGCTCCCTCAGTTGCTGCTTCTGGGGACATGGGTGACTGAGAAAAGACTGAAAGGGCCCCGAGTTTGAGGTTGAAGTCATAGGGGCCACATGGTAGCAGGGCCTGGCTGGAAGAATGTGTTATGATCCCATCTTCCCTTCTTCCCTCTTCCTGCCTAACTTCCTGGAGGATCTGCAGGCACTTAACAAGGAACCACCCAAGTCCTGAGATCCCCCACCCTCACCCTGGGTGCCTTTCTCCTCTCTCCCAGTCCTGGAGAAGAAGCTCCTGAGTAGCCTAGAGTCTCCCTCCATTTCTCCTGTCTCTTTTCCCTTTTCTGACTTGGGCTTGCCTCACTTCCCAACCCAGTTGTCTGAGATGCCTGCTGTCGTGGACATTCTGGTTCCCCTAGGTCAAGTCAGCCAGGTCCTGGGTGTGGTGTGTGGTGGTCAGCTAGTATGTTCTTAGCTATGCTCAGCCTTCCTAAATGCCCGAGGATCTTGGACCTGCTTGTGCTCTGAGTGCCGTGGGCACGGTGTTCAGTTCTCTCTGCTCCTCTGAACCCTGCAAATGGCTTCAAAGGCCTCTGGCCTGGACTGAAGGGGATTTCTGATGCTTAGGGCCTGTCTGATGGAGGCGGGCAAATGCAGAGGAGTGGGCCGGAATGATTCAGAAGTTTCAGAATCCTTCCCGTTGGCTAGAGGAGGAAGTGTGGTAGGGTCCCCAACATGTCTGGCCCCACCCTGACTGACTTTCCTTTGACTCACTGACTTTAGTCACAGTGTGGATATAAAGTCACCACCTGGGAGACAGATTCAGGACAGACTCAATAGCCTCACTCACTGTGGAAGAACCGCCCATCACATCCAAGTTCCAGGAAAGAGTTCCTTTGTAGCTGGAGGGGTGGGGGTGCTGCCACTCAAGTGATTCCTCCTCTTTTGTGGGGGGAGGGGCTGGAAATGCTGTTGAGCAGAAAGCACTCCCATCCCCCAACCCTACCTGTTAGACCTACATAAAATGGTTAGGGTTAAGGTTGGGGAATGAACCTCTTAAGGAAGAGGCCCATCTGTTCTTATTCTTCCACACCCAACCTTTATGTAGCTGGGAGTTGGCAGGACTGGTGGAGCTGGTATGTCTCATTCCATCCAGTCTTGTTTCTGGGACTGGGCAGCTAGAGGCTGGGTCCCCTGCCACACGGTTTAGATTCTGCCTGTTGTTTGCTCTCCTTGGGAAGCTGGGGTGTCCAGTTTCAGTCCGTTCTTGGAGAGAGCCCCGAGGCTCCTAACCCTTCCTCTACCCCTCTTTCTTTTGGAGTCTCCTCCCTTCCCTTTCACTAAACGTGAGTTACCAGACTGGAAGCACAGTAATGCCCTGGCTTGGGTATAGGCGCTTTTCCCGCACTTGAGCTTGGACACCCGGCCCTCTTCCGGGCATAGGTGTCAGGCCTTTGAGAGAGCCTTTGCTACCGTCATCCTTTGCTAGTCTCCTGGGATCTCTTAAGCCCTGGAGGCAGTCTCTGTCTCTGTCTCCCTGTCTCTCTGTCTCTCTTTTTTGTTGTTGCTAACCCCCTCTGAGAAGAGGGAGGGGGACTGATATCCAGAGGCAGGTATCCTGTCCAGCTCCTCCCCTGTCCCCACCCCTTAGAGCATGCGCCCCGCCCTGCCTTCCCCTCCATCCCCCCAGTCCTAGTTTGGTTTCACATACAGCCTAAAACCTGCGTGCCAGATTACGGGCCTGGGGGGTGGGGTGCGTGTTTAGTATCCCCTCCTCCCCAGTCCTGGATGGAAGGCCTGGGGGGAGGGGTGGTCACATTCCTGGTTGCTGAGTGGCCCCGGGGGGAGGGGTTGAGTTGTCATAGTGATGAGGATCACGGTTGTGGGGGAACTGCATGCCTTTCCACCAGGTTCCCACACCCCAGCATCTCCTGATTGTTGGGCTGGGCCTAGTTTGAGTTGTGCCTTCCTAGGGGGAGGGGCTGGACCGAAGTCCCCAGAGGCCACGGGGCAAGGGGGAGGGGCCTACCGGCCTAAAGACTTCCAAGTCTGGGGCAAGACGCTCTTCCGAGTCATGCCCACTTAGCTCATTCTAGTCACTCAGCCTCCCTGTCTCCCTAGTCTCCGAGTTGCACCCTCTTCTCTAATCACTGCCTTGTCCTGTCTCTTGGGTTTGGGTCTGCAGCCCCAGTCAACATGGCCACCTGGCCTCTGGGAGGAGGGCGGGCATCTGGGGTTGTTGCAAGGATTGCTGGGAGTTGTAGTCCCCTGTGCCAACAGCTTGGCTTGGCTTGGGCTTCCAAGACTTAACCTGAGAGTGGCCAACTGTCCTCGCTTGATTTCAGACTTGACCTTAGACCTCAGCACTTACTGCCTTTACTGCAGAATGCCTCCAGGGTCATAGGGCAAGGGATCTCCTCAAGAAATTAGGCCGAGATTGAAAAGATGTCTTGCTGATTAAGAGCACTGGCTGCTCTTCTATAAGGACCCGGGCTTCTATTCCCATCCACATGGCAGCTCACAAAAACCTGTGCTCCAGTCTCAGGGGATCTGACACCCTCTTCTGGCATCCTTGGCATTCAGGAGGTACACAGAAATAACATTTGGAGAAAACATCTATACACAAAAAAATAAATACATATATATGATATACATACACACACACACATATTGGTTTTTTGAGACGGGTTTTTCTGTCCTGGAACTCAACTTTGTGGACCAGGTTGGCCTCAAACTCACTGAGATCTGCCTGCCTCCATCTCCCAAGTGCTGGCATTAAAGGCATGTGCCACCACTGCTAGGCAATAAATGATTTTTTTTTTTTTTTTAAGAAAATTAGAGCTGAATGGTGGTGGCCCAGACTTTTAATCCCAGCACTCTGGAGGCAGAGGCAGGTGGATCTCTGTTAGTTCGAGGCCAGCCTGATCTACAGAGCTAGTTCCAGGACAGCCTGGCTACACAAAGAAACTGTCTCAAAAACAAAAAAAAAAAACCAAAAAAAGGAAAGTAATTGGGCTTGAATTCTGGTCCTTATTATAATGTGCCATGTTTTTCTTGGGAAGGGCATTCTTTTCTGCACTCAGTCTCCTTATCTGTGAAAAAGGTTTGACTTATTTTACTAGCTTTCAAAGTTTTCAGACTTATTTTAGCTGGCTTTCAAGGCCAGCCTGGTCTACAGAGTCAGTTATGTAACGGCCCTGGAGGAGGGTGGGGTTCCGACTCTGTCCTTGAGAGAGGTGGGCTGTGATCATGAGAAAGCATTGGAAGAGCTGAGATGCTTTGATTGATGTTTCATAGTTGGAGGTGGGTATGCTGGCATGTTAGGAGGCGAGGTAGGAGGATCTTGAGTTGGAGGCCAGCCTGGGCTACATAGCAAGGCACTGTGTCAAAATATAAAAAGTGACAGTATTGGGCTTGAGGGTGGCAGAGGTAATGGCACTTTGGCCAGGATTGGACACTGGAGAAGATGTTCTTTGGTGAAGGGGAGTGAAGTCGTCCTGGGTTAGGCTTTCCTGTCTAATTTCATTTGGACAAGTTGTACTACTAAGAATGTTTTGCAAATTGGGTAATCTCTGGAGTCCTGGTGTGCTTGACTTTATACAGATGTCACCTTGCCCCAGAATGAAGGCCTTGGGACTCCAGTTCACATTTTCTCTCCCTTCCTTGCCCTAGATTGATGAGATGCCTGAGGCTGCCGTGAAATCAACAGCCAACAAATACCAAGTCTTTTTCTTTGGGACCCACGAGACGTGAGTGAGGGGCCAGTGGGGGCAGGTGGAACACTGGGAACACCATTTTGGGGAAGGGGGGTACTTGTCCGTGTCTGGCGTTTAGCTTGGGAACAGCTTGGGGCTTGAGAGCACAGTCTCCTATCTCTCACCAGGGCATTCCTGGGCCCCAAAGACCTCTTCCCTTACGAGGAGTCCAAGGAGAAGTTTGGCAAGCCCAACAAGAGGAAAGGGTTCAGCGAGGGACTGTGGGAGATCGAGAACAACCCTACAGTCAAGGCCTCTGGCTACCAGGTGAGCAGTTAGTTGCCCCTCCAAGCCCTGGAAAGCAGGTGTCTTGTGGGCTTCAGGAGCCTTGCCCACAGGCAACGCCTAGTCTTGAGAATCTCAGGGCCTTTGGGGTGGTGGAGACGGGACTTCTTGCCAGAGGGACCTGGGGGTGCGGGGTGACTGGGGCAAGAGTAGGATGGAGGCGGTAAGTAGGGTGAGCCTTTGTTGGGCCCTCGTCAGTAAGAGGACATAGCCTTCCTTCCTTCCTTCCCAGAGGAGGTGCTCGTGAGCCGGGCAGGACAAGGCGGGAGGGCAGGGGAGCGGGGGTCGTGGGAACGGGTCCCAGATCCCTTGGGAGAAGCTGACCCGAGGTTTTGCCTCCTGCTCCAGCCCTCCCCCCTCCTGCACAGAGCCCTGCCTGCCCGGCCTGTGGGTTAACCCCAGGGCTAATCCAACAGAGGTGGGTCTCAAAACACCTGTGAGACTGGGCACCTGGGTGGGGGTGGGGGAGAGGCGGGCAAAGAAGGAGCGAGTGTCTAAGGGGGTGGTTGGGGGGGACTAGTCTCTGGTGCCACTCAGCCTCTGATGTCTCCGCCACAGTCCTCCCAGAAAAAGAGTTGTGTGGAAGAGCCTGAGTTGGAGCCGGAAGTCCCCGAGGGCGATGGTGATAAGAAGGGCAATGCCGAGGGTAGCAGTGACGAGGAGGGGAAACTGGTCATCGACGAGCCAACCAAGGAGAAGAATGAGAAGGGGATGCTGAAGCGGAGAGCGGGGGACATGCTCGAGGTAACTGCCAGCAGCACGTGCCCGCGGCATTTCCCTGAGTCTGAGGTATAAATCCAGTCCGCAGTTTCTGGGAATCCAACTGAGAATGGGACACAGGCCTTCTGGGTAGCAGAGAGTAGCGGGACAGTATCACCCTGGAGAGAGGCATGTAGGCACAGGGAGGTTAGCTGTTGACCTCCTGTTACTAGCCTCAGTGATATCCTCTGATCATCTGCCCAGGACTCCCCTAAACGTCCCAAGGAGTCAGGAGACCATGAAGAGGAGGAGAAGGAGATGGCTACCTTGGAGGGTGAGAGGCCCCTACCAGTAGAGATGGAGAAGAACAGCACCCCCTCTGAGCCAGACTCTGGCCGGGGGCCTCCTCCAGAGGAAGAGGAGGAGGAGGAGGAAGAGGAGGAGGAGGAGGAGGAGGCTGCCAAGGAAGAGGCCGAAGCCCAGGGCGTCAGAGATGATGAGAGGTGAGTGAGCTGCCTTGGCAGTGGGCTGGGAGGGCTCAGCCACTGATGGAGAGGAGGAGGATGCAGAGAAGGGCCTGCAGTAGTCAGCCTTTCTGGAGGCTGGGTGGGCTCTCCCTGAAGACCTGCACTGGCTGGGGTAAGACCAGGCCAAGGCCACACCATTAACCCTTCTCCCTCCAACCCTCCCCTGCAGCCTGTAGCCACCAATGTTTCAAGAGGAGCCCCTGCCCCGTTCCTGCTGCTGTCTGGGTGCTACTGGGGAAACTGGCCATGGCCTGCAAACTGGGAACACTTTTCCCACCCACCCCACTCTCCTCCTTCACTCACTTTCTCGTTTTTAAGCCCACCTCTGGAGATTGGCTTGGCCCTCTCCTCCAGGTCCCTGTACCCTAGGACCTGAGTCTGGGCCCTGGGATGAGATGGGGCCATTCTATCTCCTTAGACTTGTCTCCTCGGGCTTGTGTTGGGGCCTGGGCTGCTACTTCCACCTCTTGACGCCTCTGCCCTCCTGCAGGCATTCTAGACCTTTGGGCTGGGTTGGGGCAGGAGTGGGCTGATGGACTATGAACTTGAGTGTGGGTTCCTGGGGGGTGTCTCCTGAGATCCTGTCTCTTGCTCCCACACCTATTTTCCCATCTGCCTAAATTCAAGCTAAGGGGACACTGTGTGGGAGAGGCTCCCATCCATAAATCCTTGGTGATTTTGAGAGCATTTTTTCCCCCTGACCCCAGGGTTCAAGGAATTGTAGTTTAACATCAAGACTTTGGAGTTTCTAAGTTGTTAGGGCCAAGGACCTGGAGAGAGCTGATAATCTGAAGGGTTGACTCATCATTTGCATTGAGTAAATGTCTCTCTTTAGATCTCAGGTCAGAGGATGGGGTAACGTGGGGAGACCCTGCTGCCTTCTTCCCTCTTCCCACAATGCTCAAGGCCAGCCTCTAGTCAGATATATCACCCAGACATAAAGGAAAAGACACATTTTTTAGGAAATGTTTTTAATAAAAGAAAATTACAAAAAAGGAAAAAAAAAACAAAACAAACAACCTGTTAATCCCAACCCTTTGTGTGCCCCCCACTACTGACCCGGTTCCGAGGTGCACTGGGAGGTTCCCCTTGTGTTGGAGTTGATGACTCTTTGGAGCTGGGGCTTGCTGTTCTTCCAGAGTTGGTCCTCTGGTGGTGTCACACGTCCAGTTTGTAGCCCACTGAATACAGGGAAAAGTGCTCTCCCAGCCTCTTCAGGGCTTATGCCCCCCTCCTTCTCTTGTCTTTACTCCTATCCCTCCCTTGGGCTCTGAAGAAAAATTGCTGACTGTAGCTTTGGAAGTGTAGCTCTGAGAACCATAGACAATTTGAGTTCTAGGAAAATAAAGCCGTTGATTACTATCCTGGATTCCGACTGATTCTTTGGAGTGTCTGGGTAACTGAAGAGGGAAGGGAAACAAGTGACCTCTATCTTCTCCTCCTTGGGTTAAAGGAGGGACCTCATCTCCATTCCCACATAAGGCTACAGAAACCATACCATCCAGTCTACCCTTGCAAGCATCTGGGAGGGTCCAAAACATTTTCATTAGTTTTGTTAGGTATATTTTATGAATGTTTTGCCCACATATATGTGCACCACCTGCAAGCCTGGTACCTGAGGAGGTCAGAAAAGGCCATTGGGTCTCTGGAGCTGGAGTTAAGGGTGGTTGTGAGTCACTCTGTGGGTTCTTCTGGCAACCAAACCCAAGTCCTGTGCAAGAGCAAGAACAGCAACAGCTTGAGCCTTTTCTTCAGCAACTGGTCTAACATTTTATTTTTGAGCCAGGTGTGGTAGCACAAATCTGTATTCTCAGCAGTAGGAAGGCAGGAGGATCACACGTTCAGTGCCAGCCTGGGCTTTATGAAAAAGACTGTGTCTGACACCCCACCCCACCCTGCCCCCCAGCCATGTACACACACACCAAAAAAAAAAACTGACATAAGAAATAGGTTTTTGGGCTGGAGAGATGGCTCAGAGGTTAAGAGCACCGACTGCTCTTCCAGAGGTTCTGAGTTCAATTCTCAGCACCCACATGGTGGCTCACAACCATCTGTAATGAGATATGGTGCCCTTTTCTGTGTACATAATAAATATTAAAAAAAAAAAGAAGAAGAAAGAAATAGGTTTTAAAGCCAGGTGGTGGTGGAACACACCTTTAATCCCAGCACTGGGGAGGCAGGCAGATCTCTGAGTTCCAGACCAGCCAGGTCTACAGAGTGAGTTCCAGGACAGGCTCCAAAGCTACAGAGGAACCCTGTCTCGAAAAACCAAAGGAAAAAGAAATGGGGTTTAAGTGGCTAAAGACACACACACCTCATTTGGTAGACTGATTGCTTAATGTGCATAAATCAGAAGCCCTGGATTTGGTCCCCAAGCAAAAAGGTGTGATGGATACATGCCTGTAATTCCTAATACACTGGAGATGGAGGCAGGAGGATCAGTTTATACTTGCCACACAAGCCAGATGATGTGAATTTTCTGCCAGAGACCCAAAAAGCTGGATGTACTCCTGGGCAGAGAGTAGACTCTTCTGTTCGTCTATCACCTGCCTGACAATGTGGAAGGAGAGAACTGATTTCTGGAAGATATCTTCTAACTTCCGTAGGTATGTGGTGGCCGAAGTGCCTGCACTCATGCCTATACAAATTATTTTTCTTTCAGAGCTGAGGACTAAAAACCAGGGCCTTTACTGAGTTAATTCCTAATCCCACTAAGTAAATAAATGTTTAAAAGACAGTTTGTGAGAAAGCACAGTATATGGTAATTGGAGAGCTGGTTTAGCAGTTACAGAGCACTTAGGTTCTTGCAGAGGACCTGGGTTCAGTTCCCAGCACCTACACTGGCTCAGAACCATCCATAACTTGAGCTCCAAGGGATCCTACACCCTTTGCTGACCTCCCTGGGTACCAGGCACATATACATGGAGGCAAAATATTCATAACATACATCTAAGTTTTTATTACATTTTACTTTGTGTGCCTCTGTGAAGATCAAGGGACAATTTGCAGGAATCAGTTTTTCTTTCCACCATGTGGGACCCAGGATTGAGCCCAGATCATTAGGCAGGTAGGTGCCTTTACCCATTGAGCTATCTGACCAGCCCAATAAAGTCACCTGCAGGTGTGCAGCAAGCTCTAAACCAGCCTGGGGTATAATACATGAGATCAGATGTATACAGATGCTTGAGGACCTAGGTTCAATACCTTCCCAGTACTTCAAAAAAAAAAAAAAAAAAAGAGATGGAGTGTGAGGACGTTTCACAAGTGGTCATGGAAGGTGTGTGACTTGTCTGAGACAGTCTCATGTAACCCAGGATACATACTAACTATACAGCTGAGGATGACCTTAAACTGATCTCCCAAGTGTTGAGATTTTAGGTCTGCATAGCCATCCCTTGTTTTTGCTTTTGATATAGGGTCTCCCTATTGGTCTCAAACTCATGGTCCTTTTGCCTTAGTCTCTAAATTTAGTGCTGGGAAGAACTGTTTGGTGTGGTTCTAGAAATATCTTGGACCTTAAAGAGCATGTCAAAGTTTAGGGGGAAGTGAAACATTTAATGCTAGTTAGGTTGCTAGCCACATGTCAGCTTGTTTTAGCCAAGGCATGGTAGTACACAGCACTGGAGCACATGTGATCTCTGAGCTCAAGGCCAGCCTACATGTCACTATGTATTTAGTCCCAGGACAGCCAGAGCTACATAGTAAGACTGTCGCAATAAATAATAAGACAAGGCAATAATTATGGCTTTAAAAAATATTTATTTTATGTGTAAGAGTGCTCCATTGACTTTATGCCAGAAGAGGGTATCAGATCCCATTAGAGATGGTTGTGAGCCACCATGTGGTTGCTGGGAATTGAACTCAGGACCTCTGGAAGGGCAGCCAGTGCTCTTAACGGCTGAGCCTGTTCTCTAGCCCATGACTTGATTTCAAAGTTCACTTGAAGGTCTGCAGATGGCAGTTGCAGAGGATTCCCAGCACTCACATCAGGCAGCTCACAACCACCTGGATTTCCAGTTTCAGGGCTCCCCATACCTTCATCTTCTGGCCTTCATACGCACTACCAGCACACATTTGGTGGTGGGGAACGCCTGGTGGGTTCCAAGGATACACAGAAAAACCCCGTCTTAAAAAAAAAAAAAAAAAAAAGAAGGCACATATGCATAAAAAACAAATATTTAGAAGAAAGAATAACTGGGGAGTGGGGGTGGAGATGTAGCTGATAAGAATACTTACTGAATATGCAGTAAGCCCTAGGGGTGGATTTAGTCTGGAGCACCATATAAACCAGGCTTGATGCTAACTCCAGCAGCTGAGAAGAGAGGGCAGAAACTAGCAAGTTTGAAGTGAGCCTGGGCTACATGAGACACTATCTCAGAAACAACAGTTGAGAAGACAAGACTCCAACTCCATCTTGCTGAGAGGCTTTTTTATGGATAGGACAGGCCAGCCTGCCTTCATAAGTCTCGGGCACAAAATGATAGTAGGGGTGCCTTCTCAGAGATGAGGTGGAGGTGTGAGGTTAATGACACACACCTGATGCTGATGGCCTCAGGAATCCTTTCCTAGTTATACACATCCTAAGAACAAAGGCCATTTCTTCAGGCTCTTCTAGTCACTGATTAGTTCACTACGAAGTTCCTGACATTACAAACTGGACAGGTTAGGGGGATAGCCCATCCAAAAGCTCTCAATCACCATCAGACTCACAGTAATGAAAAACATACTTGATCTGATCAGGGCAGGCAGGTGAGTGGTCAAAGAGCGAGCTGATCAGGACATCTGGTCTCAGTGCTAGGCTTTGCTCAGTCCGCTCACTGATGGTGGGAGGGCAGGTAGGTGGGAGGTGGACACGGTGGTAACCTCCCGGTATGCTCTACTTTACGTAAAATGATTCGCTCATCTAGTATCGGAAGGACCCACGATTATCCCTTCCTCTATAAAGGTGGGGCAGTTTTTTAATCTGCCCTGGTCCCTCAAGCTGAGAAGAGCCAGGACATAATGGCTGTAATCCCACCTAGAAATGGATCCCTTTGCTTTGACTAGGAAGCCCTAACCACCTAGAAAATGGAGTCATGGTCTCTGTGAACTACAACTCCCAGTGGCCACCACGCAGAGCACTTAAAAGGAAAGTACCCAGCGAATCCGCCTATCTTTCGCCTTCAATTCCCGACATGCCTCTCACCCTCGAGATTTCCTAGTTTGGGCCAAATTTCCTGTTTTTAGGTCATTTTGTAGCGACGGAATACAGTTCCCAGCAAGCCGAGAGGCTCGCTGCGTTATTGAGCTTCCGCTCTGCTATTAGACTACATCTCCCAGAAATCCAGTGGGCGGAGACTGCCAGAGCAGCACCCACGTGCTAAGAAAGATTGGGAAAGGTGAGCCCGCTCGGCGCCGGCGGTCCTCAGAAGGCGGATACTCGAAGGGACTTCCTTTTCCTAGCCTTAAATTGGGGCGCAGTCCTCCTCCTTGGGTTTCTGTTTACTAGGAGGTTGGAGCTATCCCTGGATCTGGGTGAGTCTGACAGGGGAAGTCCTTGAGGCCCTGCCCCGAGTGCTTGCATGGAGAAGAAAGCTCCACCGCGGAAGTGGCACTAGCATCCGGTGGTGTAGGGAACCGAAGGGAAATATGGAGGGGGGCGTGCCCGGGCCTGCCTTCTCCTCCCAGAGCCTCAGGCCTAGAGTGACTGAACCAGTATTAAGGATTTTTTTTTTTATTTATTTTTTATTTTTTTTTTATTTTTATTTTTTTTTTGGTTTTTCGAGACAGGGTCTCTCTGTGTAGCTTTGCGCCTTTCCTGGAACTCGCTTTGGAGACCAGGCTGGCCTCGAACTCACAGAAATCCGCCTGGCTCTGCCTCCCGAGTGCTGGGATTAAAGGCGTGCGCCACCACCGCCCGGCTATTAAGGATTTTTTGAGAGACACACACACTCCTGTGAAGCTGCCTTAGGCCTGTTTTTCGTGTTAGTGAACAGGATCTTGATACTTGTATCACTTCCTGAGTACTTGTGAAGACCAAATACGTTGAAATTCTCAGTCAGTTTTGGACTCGTCAGGTCCTTAGATTCAGTGTGTTGGATCTGAATAGAAATACTTAAGCCCCTGCTCCTCTAGCATCATGGATAACACAGGGTTTCCCCCATCTCCTATCCTGGGATGTATAAAGAAGGGAGTAGCCCACTTACACAAAAATTACTTGTCCATCATATGTGAATCCCCAAGTTTGATGACCACACACACACACACACACACACACACACACCACAGCACCCAAAAACAGAAAACCCAGTGACAAGCTCAAGAGCAATTTCATCGCTGCCCTTAGGCTTCTGTGAGATGCTGCTTAGCATGGTACCAGGCAAGCAGCAGCAGCTATTTATAAAGCTCACTGCGTGCTAGGTTAGCATTCTACATTGAGGCTTTTTACTTCGTTTTTTTGACTCAGATAGGTCTCACCTTGTAGCTCAGACTAGTCTGTAGGTACTGTATAGGGCAGGCTGGCCTTGAACGCATAGTAATCCTTATGCTTCTGACTCCCAACGCATGAGTCATCACACTTAGCATTTTATTTTATTTTTGTTTGTTGAGACAGGGTCTCATTATGTAGTCTTGGCTGGCTCAGAACTCATTATATAGACCAGGTTGGCCTTGAACTCACTAAGATCTGCTACCCAAGTGCTGGGATAAAAGGTATGTCCTAATGCACTCATTGATTCTTTATTTTTAACTAATTTATTTTTTTGTTTTTCGAGACAGGGTTTCTTTGTATAACCTTGGCTGTCCTGGAACTCACTCTGTAGCCCAGGCTGGCCTCAAACTCACATGAGGTCCACCTGCCTCTGCCTCCCGAGTGCTGGCATTAAAGGAGTGTGCCACCATTGCCTGGCATGTTGCATTCTTTTAACTCTGTGAAGCTGTGTTCCTTTGTCTGTCTGAAACACCTGATTGGTCTAATACAGAGCTGAACAGCCAATAGCAAGGCAGGAGAAAGGATAGGCAGGGCTGGAGGGTAGAGGATAAAAGAGGAGGAGAAATCTGGGAGAATGGAAGGAGCAAGAGAAGGAGAGGAGTAGGGGCCAGCCACACAGCCACACAGCCACCCAGCCAGCCGTGGAGTAGGAGTGAAAGTAGGACTTACAGAAGTAAGAAAAGGAAAAATCCCAGAGGCAAAAGGGAGATGAAATAATTTAAGGAAAGCTGGCTAGAAATAAGCCAAGATAAGGCCGGGCATTCATAAGAAAGAATAGGCCTCCGTGTGATTTATTTGAGAGCCGGGTGGTGGGGCCCCCAAACAGCCCAAGAAAGAAGAGTTAAAAAACAACAACAACAACAACAACAACACTCCATTCTAATAAAATATTTAAAAGTTGGGGGCTGGAGAGATGGCTCAGAGGTTAAGAGCACTGGCTACTCTTTCAGAGGTCCTGAGTTCAATTCACAGCAACCACATGGTGGCTCACAACCATGTATAGTGGGATTTGATGCCCTCTTCTGGCATAAAGGTGTACATGCAGATACATAACATAAATCTTTAAAAAAAATTTTAAAAATATTTAAAAGTCAAGGTTTTTCTATGTAGCCCAGCCTAGCCTCAAGCCTCAAACTTACGGTCTTTTTGTTCTTACTTACTACGTGTTGCCATTACAGGTGTGCACTACCACATCTGGCTCTTTTTACCTTTTTTGTTTGTTTGTTTTGTTTTGTTTTTTGTTTTGTTTTTTTGAGACAGGGTTTCTCCATGTAGTTTTGGTGCCTGTCCTGGATCTTGCTCTGTGGACCAGGCTGGCCTTGAACTCAGAGAGATCTGCCTGGGTCTGCCTCCCAAGTGCTGGGATTAAAGGCATGCACCACCACCACCTGGTTTTTTTTTTTTTTTTTTTTTAAAGATTTATTTATTATGTATACAATGTCCTGTCTGAATGTATGTCTGCAGGCCAGAAGAGGGCACCAGGACTCATTACAGATGGTTGTGAGCCACCATGTGGTTGCTGGGAATTGAACTCAGGACCTCTAGAAGAGCAGCCAGTGCTCTTAACCTCTGAGCCATCTCTCCAGGCCCGTTTTACCATTTTTTAAAATTGGATTTATTCATTCTTTTAAATGCGTGCTTTGCCTACATGTATGTATATGCATTACATGCATGCCTGATGCCTATAAAGGCCTGAAGAGGGCATTGGATCCTCTGGAACTAGAGTCATATGTGGTCATGAAACACCATGTGGGTTGCTGGGAATCAAATGCAGGTCCTCTGGAAGAGGAACATGTAGGTGGAATTTTCCTGTCCCACAGCTGCTGTCAGATAATCACTCAGAGGCTTAATAGACATTATAAATGCGTGGCTGATAGCTCAGGCATGTTATTAGCCAACTCTTACATTTAAATTAACCCATATTTCTTATCTATGCTTTGTCTTGTGGCTCATGGCTTGTTACCTCATTTTCTACATGTCCTGCTTCCTCAGCAGCTGAGTGGCATCTCCTCTGACTCCACCCTTCATCCCAGCATCCTCAGTTTGATTGTCCTAACTTTATCCTGCCTTGCTATAGGCCAATCAGCTTCTTTATTAACCAATGAGAGTAATACATATTCACAGTGTACAGAAGGATTATTCCACAGCAGGAACAAGTGTTCTTAAATGCTGAGCCATCTCTTTAGCTCCCTTTTTTACTTTTTGAGACAGGGTCTCACCAAATTATTCAAGGGGGTCTTGAGCTTGTGATCCTTTACATCAAGTAGCTGGAAGGCTTGGCTTAAAGCACTTTTTACCAGTTATCTCAGTCATCTGTTAATTTAGTCCACTGCCCAAATTGGGGAGTCCGTTAGCACTTACTTAGATAGGAAACTTAGGAATCAACAACCTCAGAGTATAGCCTTGGGGTCTTTAAAGACTTCAGTCTTAGAGAAAAAGCTGTCTTAGGGAAGAGTGAGTCTTGTGTGAGGGTATAAGTGGGATAGGTGTTGGGGGAAACCACCAGAAAAGACTGTTTGGACACAGGTTCAAGCAAATGGTCTTTACTAGCTGGCTGCTGACTACACTGAGTGTTTGGGATCCCAGTGTAGCCCCAAGCATTTCTCAAGGTTAGTTTTTAAGCACAAAAAACATATCCTGGGTTGACATTCTTCAGTTAATAATAACAATTAGCCAAAAGCAGAACTACAAAACCAAAAAGCAAGGTTAGTACATTTAGAGACTTTCCCAGAACTATGGACTTTGATAGATTAGGTCTTGGTTTTCATTTCAGACAGCTGGAGGTGCTGTCTGTGTGCTGAGTTTTATGGCCTGAATGGTACTTCCATCATGGAGTCAATTGTGTGAAGGTCTGGGGCCTGTTACATAGGCCCACTGTAAGCTGTTCTTATCCCTGCTACCACTCTGTTCGCCTTGCCTCGTGGCTGCTTGCCTTCAGGCTGTCCTGGTGCTCTCCTCCATTGCCCATTTTTCCTCCTGCCCTGCTGTTCATGCATTCATTTAATAACTGTCTTAAGTGTCTTAAGTGCCAAGCTCTCCTGAGATAGCAATTCAAGGAGCTAGATAGATAGTGTGGCCCTTGGCCTCAGTGGATTTTTTTTTTTTCTTTTTTCTTTTTTTTTTTTTTTTTTTTTGGTTTTTCGAGACAGGGTTTCTCTGTGTAGCTTTGCGCCTTTCCTGGAACTCACGTGGTAGCCCAGGCTGGCCTCGAACTCACAGAGATCCGCCTGGCTCTGCCTCCCGAGTGCTGGGATTAAAGGCGTGCGCCACCACTGCCCGGCAGTTTTTCTTTTTTTTTAAAACAAGTTTCTCTGTATAGCCCTGGCTGTCCTGGAACTCGCTCTGTAGACCAGGCTGGCCTCGAACTCAGAGATCCGCCTCTGCCTTCCAAGTGCTGGGATTAAAGGCGTGCACCACCACTGCCCGGTGGCCTCAGTGAAGTCAGATATATGGGGTTTGAATATAGACCCCTCACCCCATAGTAGCTTTGTCACCATGGATAATACATGAACTCATTGTTTTCTCATTTGTAAAGATAACTTGTGAGAAGAGTCAACGAGATGAAGTCCACTGCGCAAGACAGTCGATACTTTAGTAACATTCCTGGGTTGTGTGTGGTGGGATATACTTTTAGTCCTGGTACTAGGAAAGGAGACAGAAGCAGATGGATTTGAGAGTTCAAGACCAGCCTGGTCTACATAGTGAGTTCTAGGTCAGCCAGAGCTACCTCGTGAGACCCTCTCCCAAAAAACAAACGAGGGACTGAAGAGGTGGCTCAGTGGTTAAGAGCATTGATTGCTCTTCCAGAGGACCTGGGTTCATTCCTCAGCACCCACGTGGTGACTTACAACTGTAACTCCAGTTCCAAGGAACCCGACATATTCACACAGAAATACATGCAGTCAAAACACCAATGCACATAAAAATAAATAAAAAATAATAAAAGTTTCTCCCTTAGTTAAAATCTTCATTCTGTTTCTCTTGACTCATAGCTGACGGAGTTTTTGAGTCTTTCACTGCTGAGATTTCTTACATCTAACCATGCGTCTTTCGGCCCTGCTGGCCTTGGCATCCAAAGCCACTCCCGGTCTCAACCACCGCTATGGGATGAGCCGACCAGGCTCCCTATCAGACAAGAGGAGCAGGCGGCGCCCAATGGTGGTAGAGCCCATCTCTGAGGAAGACTGGCACCTATTCTGTGGAGACATGGTGAGACCCTCAGGACAGAGTGACAGGAAGGTGTGTGGCAACAGTGTCCTGCCCTTGTCCTCTCGTCTTCCTACAGGTGGAGATCTTAGAAGGCAAGGATGCTGGGAAGCAGGGCAAAGTGGTTCAGGTCATTCGAGAGCAGAACTGTGTTGTCCTGGAGGGGCTGAACACGGTGAGTGGAAGGATGATGGAGAACTGAGATGTCTTCCCCATCTGTCCCCCTAAGAGCAGCATGCAGAGACAGGAAACTGGCTGAGTATGCTTAGCAGTAGTAGGTAAATTCCCTTCTCACATTTTGTTTTCTGACACTGCCTTCTCTTGGACAGCATTTCCGCTATATTGGCAGAACCAAGGATCACCGAGGGACCATGATCCCCAGTGAAGCTCCCTTGCTTCATAACCAGGTCAAGCTAGTGGACCCTGTGGACAGGCAAGCACAGAGGCCTCTGGTCAAGGGGCTTCTAACTCGAGTCCACACAGGTGTTGGGCAGACCCATTTATCACATGAGAATGGTGTGTTGGATATGCTGGAGCTCAGGGGTCTGTTTCCTTTTTTGGGCAGTATGTGGGGATTTTGAGGCAGGGTTTCTCTGTGTAGGTCTGGCTGTCCTGGAACTCAGAGATTTGTCTGCCTCCTGAGTGCTGGGATTAAAGTGTGCACCAGCACTGCTCAGTGAGGTCTGTTTCTTGCACACAATTCTGTCAGTAACTCTGACAGAAACAAAGGTGGTAATCCAGTGTTCTCAGCCACTGCCTTCAGTTTTGGGTTGGAGGGTGGTACAGGGATCTGGCTCTAAGTTAGACTCATTTTTTCTACTTACCAGGAAACCCACTGAGATCCAGTGGAGATTTACTGAGGAAGGAGAGCGGGTTCGAGTCTCTACAAGATCTGGGAGAATTATCCCCAAACCTGAATTTCCTAGAGCAGATGGCATTGTCCCAGAAACATGGACTGGTAAGCTGAGGATGGGCAGGAAGAAGACAGGGATGTGAGGTGTGAGAGGAAAAGGGAAGTTGGTGGGGCTAGGAATGTAGCTTGGTGGTAGAGCGCTTGCTTAGCAGTGTGCAAGGTCATGGGTTCTATCCCCAACACTGCAGGAAATAAACAGTTGGCAAACTCATCATTTCCTTCTGACTGGACAGATGGCCCCAAGGACACTTCAGTGGAAGATGCTCTAGAAAGAACTTATGTGCCCCGGCTAAAGACATTAGAAGAAGAGGTGATGGAGGCAATGGGGATCCAGGAGACTCGAAGACACAAGAAGGTTTATTGGTATTGAGCCCGAGAGTACTGCTTCTGCCTACTCAGTCTTCACCTTGAGGGTGGGGACTCCTCCTCCAACACCAATAAAGAGCCCTGAGTGCAGCTGCTGTCCTGCCCCTTCCTTCGCCAAGTGCTCGCATTTTGGGGAGCCCAGGCATGGTGCAGTTTTTCTTGTCAGGACAGACTGGGTAGACGGTAGCCTTCCCAGGACAGGTCCTGCAATGTTTGGGGGTAGAAACAGGGAGACCCCTTGTCCTTTTCCATATTTACAGAGCCAGGAATTAGATCTTAAAAGTTGTGGGGTTTTTTTTGTTTTTTTTTTTTTAATTATTTATTTATTATGTATACAGTGTTCTGTCTGCATGTACGCCTGCAGGCCAGAAGAGGGCACCAGATCTAATTACAGATGGTTGTGAGCCACCATGTGGTTGCTAGGAATTGAACTCAGGACCTCTGGAAGAGCAGCCAGTGCTCTTAACCTCTGAGCCATCTCTCCAGCCCCTTGTTTTGGTTTTTCGAGACAAGGTTTCTCTGTATAACAGCCCTGGCTGTCCTGGAATTCACTCTGTAGACCAGGCTGGCCTCGAACTCAGAGATCTGCCTGTCTCTGCCTCCCAAGTGCTGGAATTAAAGGCATATGCCACCACTGCCTGGCTTTAAAAGTTTTAATAAATAAAAATTACACAGTACATTACATATTAAGGGAGAAAGGGTATAAGCTTGAAGTTTGCAGAGAGCCAGAATCCCGCAAGACGAAGGCACTCTAAACAGTAAGATGTATTGACCACATTGGCACTCTGTGGTATTGGACTGTCAGCTAGCTGTCTTCCGTCTCAAGAACAGAGAAGGCCTGACCTAGGGGTGTCTTGGTAGCCACCAGAACCAGATTTCTGGGTGAGAGTTCAGGGCTGAAGATGGGCAAGAGCTCAGCATAGAAGCCTAGGAGAAAGTGAGAGTTAATTAGAAGGGAAACAAGTCAACCCAGACCCTTCCTGTCTGTCCAATAGCACAGCTCCTTATTCCAAAGAAAGGTAGCTCATGTGCTTTCTCAATGCCTGGGACACTTGCTTAAAGTCCACCTCACTGGTGCTGGACGGGGTTCAGTGGTTAAGAATGCTTGCTGCTCTTCCACTATACTTGAGTTTGGTTCCTAATACCCACATTGGATGGCTCACAACTGCTTGCTACTCCAGTCCAGGGGATTGAACACCCCAAAGCATGAGGTGTGTGTACACACACACAAATCTTAAAACCAAAACACTTGCCTGAGGATCAGAGGAAAAGAGCCAGCCACTAGATTAGACATAGAAGTCAGGCAGTGGTGGCACACACCTTTAATCCAATCACTCAGGAAGGAAGTGATTGGATCTCTGTGAGTTCAAGGCCACACTGGGCTATATGAGATTGATCCATTATAGGAGAGAAACAGAGCCAGGCAGTGGTGGCACACACCTTTAATCCCAGCACTTGAGATCTCATGCCTTTCCTTGGGAAGCACACATGCCTTTAATCCCAGCAAGTAATATGGCAGGGCAGAGAAAGGTATATAAGGCATGAGGAAACAGGAACTCACTCTCTTTAGGCTGAGGATTCTGTAGAGGTGAGAACTAGTGGCTGGCTGTTCTGCTTCTCTGATCTTTCAGCTCTCACCCTGATATCTGGCTCTGGGTTTTTTAATAAAGGACCATCTAAGATTCGAACAACACAAGACAGTCTAGGAGGAAGGTGCTGCTGGGAATCTTCATTTGTTAACAAATGCCCCCCTCATTAGGTGGTGTCCAGGCCCAGAAAACTGGATAAGGACTCACCTTGCTCTTGGAGATAGAGCAGCCGGTCTAGTAGAATCAGTGTCTCCACTAGTGGGGCCAGCAGGAGGGCCAGGCTGAAGAAGGCTACCACACGATTCTCTTGGGCCTGCTGGGCCCGAAGGGCAGCCAGATCCAGTGGCAGCTGAGGGTCCAGACCTACTCGCTGTAACCCTTGTTGCACGTATCTGTGGGACCAGCCATAATACAGTTAGCTCTAGAAACTTCCATCCCCCACTCAAACTTTTGTCTTGAAGCTGATTCCTACTTTGATTTGCTTAAATAGGCATTTTATTTATTTTTATTTTTGGTTTTTCCAGACAGGGTTTCTCTGTGTAGTCTAGCTGTCCTGGAACCTGCCTCTGCTTCCCAAGTGCTGGAATTAAAGGCATGAGCTACTATGCCTGCCTGTTTTGTGTTTTTTAGACATAGTCTCACTCTGTAGTCCAGGCTGCCTTCAAAATAAAATGGAAGCAGTCCTCATCCTTGACTCGAGAGCCAGAGTGCTGTGGTCACAGACATATGCCACTATACTCACTTAAATAATGTTTCTCAGGCTGTGAGTTACCTGTTCAATAGCAAACAGTCCCAAAATTTATTTTCATCTAGTCTTTTACAAGTTAGCCATATTTTTAGTAGTTATAAACTGTTGGGCTGATGTAATAGTTAGCTTAGTGGTAGAAGTACTTGATTACCTAGCATGTACAAAGTCCTGGATTTGATGATTTCCAGAGCTTAAAAAAAAAAGAGCGCACACCTTTAATCCCAGCACTCGGGAGGCAGAGGCAGGTGGATCTCTGTCAGTTAGAGGCCAGCCTGGGCTACAGAGTTAGTTTCCAGGACAGCCAAGGATGTTACCGTGAAACCCTGTCTCAAAAAACAAAACAAAGAAAAGAACTTGTGATAACCTTGACCTTCTGATTCTCCTGCCATGTCCCCAGTGCTAGGGTTACAGGTGGACGTCATCACCCTCAATTTATACAGTGCTGGGAACTGAACCTAGGCTCATGCATGCTAGACAAGTATTCTACCAACTGAGTTGCATTCCTAGTCCTAGGAGGACAATTTCTTTCAGAGGAATTTGGAGCAGTGTCCCTGGTTAGAGAAGTTCATGCCATTCCTCTGGGCTCACACATTTTCTTTGGCTGTGCTAACAAGTGGGGATAAGTGGGGAGCCTCCCCAGACCTCACTCTTCAATCTTGAGTTCGTGGGCCCTGGGGATTCCTTGCACGCCAGGCCTCCGAAGCTCAGGGCAGACATGTCGGATGACCGTCTCTAGTGCCGCACGGAAGCAGTGTGTTTGCAGCCCAGGGCCTGCTTTCTGTAGCCTCTCCGCATAGTCCTCCAGGGCATGGCAGGCCCCCTCCCGGAGCCTGTAGGGGAGTTCATGGCCAGGCAGCCCAGCCACCCACTGACTCAGCGGGTAGCTGCTAGGGTCACTGAGTTTCATGTAGCAGCAGCCCACTGAGGCCAGGGCCACCACTTCAGAACAGCAGCAGAAGTGTCTCAGCAAGGCAACACTCAGATCCCCACAAGCATGGAGGCCCGTGAGTAGCAGGCGGGTACTACCCTGGCCTGGTGTCTCCAGAGGAAGCAGAAGCTCCTCACACAGGGCTGTGGAGCTGACCCACTGAACCACGTGGCGGGGGGAGTGGCGGGGGCCTCTTTGCACCACCTGTGGGGAGAGGAAAAAAAAGGCAGATGCAAAGTTGGGTGGCTATCCTTAGGCCACAGGAGTGAGCCTGTCTTCTGAGTTATATGGGAGAGTAGCTGGGCACTAGAGCGCTAGACTGTGAACCACTTGAGACCACCATTTCAGACTGAAGACCTTTTCATTTCGCCTATCATTTTTCTTTTTCTTTTGGGTAGGGTAGGGGTGATACAAGGTCTTTGTAGCTCTTTCTGACCTGGAGCTCATTATGTTGAACAAGCCAGCAAATCTGCATGGATCCTGTCCCTGCCTTCCCAGTGCTGGGATTACAGGCATGTACCACCATACCTAGCTCAGCTTCCCTTTTTCTTTTGGTGGTGCTGAGAATGGAACTCGGGGCCGGATGAATGCTTAGGCAACTGTCCTACCACTGAGCTGTATCCCAGCTCTTCTATTCCTTGTTGGTAATGAGTCTAATACCTACGTGTGGGTTAGTGATACAGCTAGTGGCACTGGGTTCCATCCCCAGCACAGCAACTAACAATACCCATCTGGCCACATCATAGTTTACCATGAGAACATACTGGTGTGGAAATCACTTATACAAACTGGAAATGCCTTGGAGCTATGTGGATGCTTTGGGGAAGGACAAAAAGTAGCAGAGATAAATAACGACCATCTCGAACTGAGAAACTTGGAAGCAGACAATGAGTTTTAATGTGCCGTTCCCCCAAGCACAGGGCTCCTGGAGTGCAGGTTGCAAGAAGGGCAGCTTACCTGTGGGTGCTGCTTCTCCATTTTGTCTAGAGCCTGCAGAAGCTCCTGGTCTAGGTGCTGGGCTCTCTTGACCAGCCTCTGATTTCCTTCAAGGCTCTTAACCATCAGCCCCAGCCCGAGAGACATGAAACGGGAGAGATGGCCCTGGAGTCACGAGGGAGAGCGCATTGTCCAGTGCCCTGTGGACTGTCACCCTAGCAGTGGTGTAGACAACTGGGTCCCAGGCCCCACCAAAGGCTTCCTGTCCCCACCACTTCTCAGCACCTGCTTCCATGGGCATTCGGCCTGCTAATCTGCCTCCTCAAATAGACAATATGTTCAGAGTCTGGCTCACCTGGCCCGAGCCCACATCCACAACCTGGGTGCAGCCAGTGAGATCACTCAGCTTCTTCACCAACTGAAAGAAGAGGAAACAAAAGTCTCTTCTTGGTACTGGCTCCTGACTCCTGAAGCTATAAGGATAGTAGATGAGCCAAGGTGACAGAAGGAAACACTGAGGGTACCACAGAGACACGAGATGTCAAACCAGAATTGAGGATGAGGGTAAGTGTCTAGCCTAGTCTGCTTGCTCCTTAAGTCAGTGACTCAAGAGCAAGAACCCTGTGGGCTGTGAAACCGAAAACTGACTGCAGTGAACGGGGTAAAACCACCACCCCCACAGCTGCCAACCAACTCAGAAAACAGATAGGAAAGCCTCCCAGCACCAACAAGATAGGATCCTAGCATGTCTGGAAGGAGGGGGGCTTCTGCAGTTGCTGGTTCCTGCACATGCAGTAAGAGCCACAAGCCTTCCTCACCCAGAGGTTCTCAGACAGTCTAGCCTCTAGCAGTCTCCTCACCTCTCCCAGCCTCCGGATCTCATGCTGCTTCTTGGGCTTGACATGTTTCCGAAAAGGCGCTGTTAGTCGAGAGCTTTGGCTGGGGTTCTCCAGGAACTCTGATGGGGTCTGAAAGCCAGGTGTCCGGGTAAAGGCAAGGGCACAGGCTGTGGACTTCAGGGCCAGCAGGGTGAGTGGCCACACGGACCTGTACCTGAGATAGTCCAGCCCAGGCTGCCGGTGAATAGCCCACAATCACATTGTGAGTGTACAAGCTTATGACCTGGCAGCCCAGGAAGATCCAATGAGACTGTCTACACAGGGCTCAATACACGGCTCAGTGCTCTCCTTCCCCAGCACAAGGCTCCTCTGCTTGCACATACCTGATCTCTTCCCCTTCCCTGGGCATCCCCAGCAGCAGGGTGGCCAGCTGTGGCGGGTTTAGTCCATCCAGCGCTTCTTGCCATGAGCTGGGGAGTGTGTTCCACAGGCTGTTGGTGAAAAATTCCTGCAGGAGGAGCCAAGCAGTCAGAACAATTCTACTATCGTTCACATTTTCTCAGCCCATCTCAACTCTCCGCCCCATCACCTTCTTTCTCTGGCACTAGTGCCCAAGACAGCCAGATGCCACCAGGTCTGTCCTGTTCATCTACATCTGCCCCCAGCCTCCACTAGTGCCCCTGTGGTAGAGAGACTGCATTCTGAACACACTTCTCATTCTCTTAATGTCCCCATTTATTTGTGTCTGCTTTCTCCATTCAGTTTCTTTTTTGGTTTGTTGGTTCTTTTTTTTTGAGACAGGGTTTCTCTGTGTAGCCATGGGTGTCCTGGAACTTGTTCTATAGACCAGGTTGGCCTACGCCTCTGCCTCCTTGGGATTAAAGGTGTATGCCACCATACCTAACTTTTTTTTTTTTTGACAGGGTCTTTCTATGTAGCCCTGGCTGTCCTGAAACTGAACTGTGTAGAAGGCTGGCCTAGAATCCAACATCTGCCTCTGCCCCAAGGCATATACCACAATGCCTGGCTTGACCAATTTTTTTCACATCTGTATCCCTAGCATGATCAGTGACTGACAACACAGCATTAACAAATAACCATTAAGTAACCTGCTATTTTATGATACAGACAGCTGTGTATTTTAACTCATTCATTTGTTCTTTTTAAACTCTGGGGCTTTGGGGACCAGGCGTAGTAGTGAACACCAAAGAACCCCAGCACCCAGGTGGCTGAGGCAGGAATACCTCTGTGAGTTTAAGGTCATCCTGTTCTACATAGCGAGACTCCTTCTGAAAATAATCAACTAATTAAAAAACAATTTAAAAAGCCTTAGTTGTTAGAGAAGTTACCTGCCAGTGAATCAGACTCTGGTCTCCACAACCTGATGGCAAGAACACCTACCCTGTCTTCTGGCAAACAGCCTCCAGAAAATGGTCTGCAGCCTGGCATAATGGCACACACCTTTTCCCAGCACGCAGGAGGCAGAAGATCTCTGTGAGCTCAAGCTCAGCCTAGTCTATATAGTGTTCTGGGACAGCCAGATCAGGCCAGCCTGATCTACAAGGTTAGTTCCAGGACAGCTAGGGCTGTTAAAGAGAGAAATCCTGTCTTGAAAAACCAAACCAAACCAAAAAAAGAGAGAAAAGACGAACGAACGAACAAAAAATAAACCAAACAACAACAAAGAGTGCTTGATGAGCATGCATGGGATCTTGGGTTCCATCTCCAGAATTGCAAACTAATGCAAATGATGATTTCAGCTAGCATAAATACTACATTCGACAAAACATTCATGTAAACTTTAACAGAGAGCTTAATGGACAACTACTGTAAACGCCATAGAGAAAAAATAAATGTGTGCGCTAACACTTCAGTTCAGAGTTGTCAAGTAAAGAAAATACAAGCAAAAGTAAACACTCACACATGTATTTTCACTATTCTGAAAACACTTAAGCAAGTATTTATTTACTTTATTTAGTTCAGAGGATTTTTTGAAACAGGTTTTACTACGTAGACCTCACTAGCCTGGGGCTCAAAGTGATGCACCACCACAACCCTCTTCAATTTCAAAAGTACTTTTATTATTAATTATGTGTTTTGTGTGATATTTTCATTGTGTTCTGACTAATAAAGCTTGCTTGGAGTAAGAGGGCAGAGCTAGCCACTAGCTGGTCATAGAGGTTTGGAGGACTGCAGACAGGAGACAGTAAGTGGTAAGGCAGGGCCCAGAGGATCTTGGACGGAAGAGGCAGGAGGGGACTGGCAGCCGCTTCTTGTGTCTCTGATCTTTCAGGTTCTTACCCCAATATTTGACTCTCAATTTTTATTGATAAATGCAGGTGTCCATGGAAACCAGAGTTATCAAATCCCCTAGAAGTGGGGTTAAAGATGCCTGTGAGCCACCAGTTTGTGTGGGTGCTGGGTATAGAACTGGTCCTCTGAAAAAGCAGTACATGTCTTTTTTTCTTTTTCTTTTTTTTTTTGGGTGGGGAGTTTCAAGACAGAGCTTCTCTGTGTAGCAGTCCTGGCTGTCCTGGAACTCACTTTGTAGACCAGGCTGACCTCTGCCTCCCAAGTGCTGGGATTAAAGGCTCGCGGATCAGCACAGTACATGATTTTAACCACACTGCCATTTCTCTAGCCCTAGACAAGCATTTACTCAAAAGCATCGGTTCTCAACCTGTGGGCTGAGACCTCTTTGGGGGTGGCATATTAGATATCTTGCATATCAGGTGTTTACATTACGATTCCTAACAGTAGCAAAATTAGTTATAAAGTAGCAATAAAATAATTTCATGGTTGGGGGTCACCACACCATGAGGAACTGTATGAAAGGGTCGCAGCATTAGGAAGGCTGAGAACCGCTGTTCTAAAGTTACAGCTCCCCACCAACAAGCCTTGTAGGTGTTTTTCTCTGTGTGTATGTATGGACGTAAGTGTGGGGCGGAATGAGAGGAGTCTTAACACTAGTTTCAGCTGGCTGCAAATCAAGGCAATTCACCTGCCTCTGTCTTTTGAGGGGTAGGATTACAGGCAGGTACCATCACGAAGGCCTGGCCTGCCTTTTTTTTTTTTTTTTTAAAGTAATATAGTCCAGTCCAGGCTGGTCTGGTACTTCTTTTGTGTGGTGATATATTGTGTACCCTAATAAACTTGCCAGAGGAAAAGAGCCAGCCACTAGATTAGACATAGAAGTCAGGCAGTGGTGGCACACACCTTTAATCCTATTACTCCCGAGGCAGAGATCCATCTGGATCACTGTGAATTCAAGGCCACACTGGGCTTCATGAGATTGATCCAGTATTGAAGAGAAACAGAGCCAGGCAGTGGTGGCACACACCTTTAATCCCAGCACTTGAGATCTCATGCCTTTCCTTGGGAAGCACACATGCCTTTAATCCCAGGGGAGAGAAAGGTATATAAGGCATGAGGAAACAGGAACTCACTCTCTTTAGGCTGGGGATTTTGTAGGGGTAAGAACTAGTGGCTGGCTGTTCTGCTTCTCTGATCTTTCAGCTTTCACCCTGATATCTGGCTCTAGGTTTTTTATTAAAAGACCATCTAAGATTCGAACAACAGTTTTGTAGCCCAAGTGAACCTGGACTCCTGATTCTCCTGAATCTAGTTCTCAGATGCTAGGATTACAAGTGGGTACCACATCTGGCCAAGCACTTCTTTTCATCAATACACTACTTATTGTCATTTAGTGGAGGGACATTCCAGACAGCCCAATGACTGCAGAGTAATCGAAGTGGGACGACAACAAAATCCGATGGAGACAGAAGGGCAGCAGACACTAGACCATGTAGCTAATAGTTAGTTCAAGAGGGGCTGGAGAAATAGCTTAGGAATTAAGAGCACTTGCTGCTCTTGCTGAGGACCAGGGCTTATAACCCAAGCTCCAGACCCAACATCCTATTCTGGCCTCACTGGGCACCCACACATATGTGCACATCAATAAAAATAAAATTAAAAAAATTTAAAAAGCGCCAGGCAGTGGTGGCGCACGCCTGTAATCCTGGCACTCGGAAGGCAAAGCCAGGTGGATCTCTGTGAGTTTGAGGCCAGCCTGGTCTACAGAGTGAGATCCAGGAAAGGCACCAAAGCCACACTGAGAAACCCTGTCTCGAAACAAACAAACAAACAAACAAAACAAAAAATAAATTTAAAAAGCAAGGTTGTGACTTGCGGTGGTGGCACACACTGGCTGCTATTCCACAGGACCCAGGTTCAATTCCCAGCATCCACATGACAGCTCACAACTGTCTGTAACTCCAGTTCCAGGGGATCTGACACCTTCATACCAATGCTCATAAAATACAGTTAAATAAACACACACACACACACACAGCTCAAACTCCACCCGATCCCCCCAAAAAAACAAGTTTCATAATGAGAAGTTCTCTTTGGCCAGGTGTGGTGCCTCATTCTTGTAATCTCAGTAGTTAGGAGGCTGAAGCAGGAGGATCACTTAGAGGTTCAGGCTAGCCTGAAATAGAGCGAAACCCTGTCTCCAAAATAAAAGAGAGGGAGGAAAAAGGGGATGAATTTCGGATGCACTGGGAAGGTAGAGGCAAGACTAGGAATCAATGAATGAATGGTAGCTTGAGAAATTCTAATCTGAAGATGGTGACATGGACATATTATCTCATTTCCCCCCACAATATCCTCCAGATAGAGATCAATTTTATAGTCTAGAAAACCGGGATAGGAATGAAAGGGGAAAGAAAAAATTCAATGTTAACAGTACAGACAACACTCTAGTTCAACTCCGTCTAATATCAAAGCTCAATTGCTCGCTATACCACAAAACCAGAAATGTACTCAAAGCCAGAACATGTATGCTCTGGAACATCTCGTATGTTTCTAGTTAAGGTCCATGCAATTGCAGCACGGCCCAACAACTTGATTATTAGAGAGAAGGCTGGGGGAGGAATTATCTAGTCT
The DNA here is from genome assembly GCF_949786415.1 of Peromyscus eremicus. Classification (NCBI taxonomy): domain Eukaryota; kingdom Metazoa; phylum Chordata; class Mammalia; order Rodentia; family Cricetidae; genus Peromyscus; species Peromyscus eremicus. Next base: position 62,186,686 of record NC_081421.1, read on the forward strand.
TCAGCTTTCCTCTGTAGTAGCCTTCTAACCACCCCCACCACCAGAAGCACCCGGTCCTCAGCCCAGTGGCCTCACAATGATGTAGGCGTCCAGGATGGAACGGTAGAGCGCTAGGACGCGGGTGAGGTTCACAGCCAGTTGCCTTCTCTCCTCATGCGAGAGGCCACGGGCCGAAACGCCCGGCATCTTGGGGGCCGATTGGCGGTGCAAGGAGGGAGGAGGTGAGAAGGTCCACGGCCGGTACCACGAGGGCGTGAGACCCGGGCTGGACTGGGCAGGCCCAACGCGAAGCAAGTACTCCGAGCTCGCCCGACAACACCTCTTCCCGCACTCGCGTCCAGGCTGAAAGCGTAAGGCTCACTTGTCAAATGTCACGGCCTCCACGGGGTAAGGCCATTCGCGCTGGAGACGCCAGGCGTCCCGGTGACGTCACAGAGGCGCGCCCAGCACGCGCTTCCTGCCGGGCGCCCGGCGGCAGGTCCCGCCCTCCTCCCCGGAAGTGGGGCCACGGTGCCGGCGCGCGCTGTTCCGCTTTCCGCGGCCCACCACCTTCGAGTTGTTCCTCCACGGGGCCCGAGGGGCCGGGGAGCGCATCCCGCCCCCGCCCCCACCCACGCCGCCGCCGCCGCCGCCGCCGCCGCTGCCGCTGCTCACGCACTCCGAGTCGCTGGCCTCGCTGCCTGAGGCGGGGGCGCTGCGGGCGCGTGTGCGCCGGCCGCCTTCGCGCTGCCACCCGCGCTCCTGCCGTCCCGGTGTACGTCGGCGCGCGCCTGCGTCCGCATCCGGCTCCGGACGCTTGCGATCCTAGTGGGACCCAACCTGGAGGTAGGTGTGTGGGGTGTTCGGGGATGGCCTGCACCGTCAGAGTGTGCGGGACAAGGTGGTCCGCCTAGATTCTTGAGTCTCCTCCCCTCAGATCCTTGGGTGATGTGTGGTGTCACAGGTCCTTGCTATGGGGGTCGCGGGGAGGCGGGAAGGGGACGACACAAATGAGGTGCGTGAGAAGATCGCCCCCACGTGGAGCCGAAGAAGGGCAGTGCCTGGATTTGCTCTTCATTTCTGAGGATGCCTGGGTAATCCTGTCACCGATGGCCAACATGCTTAGTTTTACTTCTCTGCTGTTTTCACAACACCCTTGTTTTGACTTCATAGACTTGGCAGAGTTCGAACTCCGTGGGCTCCACAACCCCTTTTTACCCCAGCCTCAGCATCTTCACTTTATGTTACTAGATTTATTATTTGTGTGAGTGCTTTGCCTGCATGTGTATATATGCACCATGTAAGGGCCTGGGATCTGCAGAGATCAGAAGGCACCTGATCCCCCTGAAGCTGGAGTTACGGATGTTGTGAGCATGCTGGGAACTGAACCCTGGGCCTCTGGAGAGTGGAAATATCCCTCTTAAGTTGAATTGTAGGGCTTCATTAGTATCTGGGCTTGGTGCTTGCAGTATATAACTTACGCTTTCCAGAATTGGCCTTATCTTATTCCCTCCCCCAACCCCCACCAGGCCTATGGTACAGGTATCAGGATTACTTTTGTCCCCAGGGCTAATTGCAGACCTCCACATGTTGGACTATGGGATTCCACAGAGAATGAGCTTCTCATCCTTCTTCCATTAGTAAGCCAGTCTTCCCAGCTGCTCTCCCACCATCCACTGTCCTCATGTCCACCATACTCCTGAATTTGGATTTTGGGGAACCTCCAAAAAAGGCATTTGGAGGAAATGCCAAGCACCAACGTTTTGTCAAGAAGCGACGGTTCTTAGAGCAGAGAGGATTTCTGAATAAAAAGAACCAACCTCCTAGCAAGGTGTCTAAGTTGCACTCAGAACCTCCAAAGAAAGGGGAAACTTCTTCAAGAGTAGATGGCATTTTGAAGATCCTTCCATGCCCAAAGAAGAAGGAAGCAGCTGCCTCCAAGAGGGAGTCAGAGCAGTCCACAGACAAGAAAGCATCGTTGTCTTGGCTGACCCCTGCTCCTTCAAAGAAGACTGATTCTGTTGTGGCTAAAATAGATTTGCTAGGGGAGTTTCAGAGTGCCCTTCCAAAGATTAAGAGCCACCCATCTTACACCCAGAACAAGAGCTCCAAGAAGAAGCCCTTGAAGAAAGATGCTACAGAGAACTCCACCCAAGCTCATTCGGAGAGTAAGGACTCCAAGAAGCCCTCACAGAAGAGTGCTGTGCAGAACGCCACTCAAGCTCATTCCGAGAATAAAGGCTCCAAGAAGTCCTTGAAGAAAAATGCTGCACAAAGCTCCACCCAAGCTCGTTCAGAGGACAAGTGCCTTAAAGTCTCCCAGAACTTGCCGGGGAAGATGGTGGCCCTGGACTGTGAAATGGTGGGCACAGGACCCAAGGGGCGTGTTAGTTCCTTGGCTCGATGCAGCATTGTGAACTACAATGGAGATGTGCTTTACGATGAGTATGTCCGCCCCCCCTGCCATATCGTGGACTACCGGACCAGATGGAGTGGCATCCGAAAGAGCCACATGGTGAATGCTACACCCTTTAAGATTGCTCGGAGTCAGGTGAGAGCATGGTACAAGACGGTAGAGAGGGGTCGGGAGAGGACTTTCAGCAAGGGATATTCTGGGGAGGTGTCAAGGATTGTGAAGGGAGGGAGAATAATGTCACATGAGTAAGAAGGGTACCTACTGGAGTAAGGAATTGTTTTTCTGGTTGTTGTGACCAGAGGAATTTAACAGGTAGATGTGTTTGCCAGTTTAAGGATATATTCCATCATGTACAGAAATCGAGGCAGCAAGAGCGGGATGTGGCTACTGAGCAGTCAGGAAGTAGAGAGAAATGAATGCTAGTTCTCCGATTTTTTTTATTCAGCCTAGGACTCTGGCTAAAGGAATGAATAGGTTATTTTTGTTTTGTTTTGCTTTACTATGGGTCTTCCCATGTCAGTTAACCCAACCTAAAAGCTCACAGACACACTCAGAAAAGCTGTCTTCTAGATAATTCTAGGTCCTTTCAAGTAGACAGTTCTATCATGAGTTCACCCCTTGTCAATTTGGTGTCCAAACATGACCCTTATTAGCCATAACCTCCCATCCTCAGGCCTCATAGGCTCATAGCCATCTCATAATACAAAATGGATTTAGTTCAACTTCAAAGTCTAGATAGTTTGTAACTGTCCAAACACTATTCAAAAATAGAAGGACAGAGTCTCTCTGAAACTTAGGCAGGCTCTTAACTGTGAGCCCCATCACATCCAAAAACAAAGGCTGAGCATGACGGAGCACACCTTTATTCCCAACACTTAGGAGACAGAGATAGGTGGATCTTAGTATGTTCCGCCGGACCAGCTAGTTACATGGTGAGACCCTGTCTCAAAAACAAATTTAGAGCTGGAGAGACAGCTTGTTGTGTACAGTGCTTGCTGCACAGGCATAAGGACTGAGTGTAGATTTCCTAGAACCTACCCATCTTAGGGTTTCTTGTGATAAAACACCATGACCAAAGGAACTTGAAGATTTCATCTTAAAGTTAGAGTCTGTCATGAGGAAAGTTAGAGCTGGAACTCAAGGCAGGAACTGAAGCAGATTCCGTAGAGGAATGCTACTTACTAGCTTACCCCCGCCTGGTTTGCTCAGCCTGCTTTCTTATAACATCCAGGGTCACCTGCCTGGGGTAGCACCACCCCCAGCAGTCACCATAAAGGAAACGCACCACAGACTTGCCTACATCTTGTGGAGGCATTTTCTCAAATAAGATTCCCTCTTCCGGGCTGGAGAGATGGCTCAGGTTAAGAGCACTGGCTGTTCTTCCAGAGGTCCTGAGTTCAATTCCCAGCGCCCACATGGTAGCTCACAACGATCTGTAATGAGATCTGGCACCCTCTTCCTGCAGGCATACATGCAGGCAGAACACTGTATACATGATAAATAAATAAATCTTTAGAAAAAAAAAAAAAAAAGATTCCCTCTTCCCAGATACAAGTTGACATAAAACTAGTTGGCACAATCGACCTTGTCAACTTGACACACAAACACATCATTGTTAAATCAAAACCTTTCCTTTATTGTTGTCCCCAAGATGTCATATTAATATCAACGTCACAATATAAAACATATCTCAAACTTTAAAAGCCGCAAACTTTAAAAGTTCAATCTCTTGCTGGGCAGTGGTGGCGCATGCCTTTTTTTTTTTTTTTTTTTTTTAGATTTATTTATTTATTATGTATACAGAAGAGGGCGCCAGATCTCATTACAGATGGTTATGAGCCACCATGTGAGTGCTGGGAATTGAACTCAGGACCTCTGGAAGAGCAGCCAGTGCTCTTAACCTCTGAGCCATCTCTCCAGCCCCGGCGCATGCCTTTAATCCCAGCACTTGGGAGGCAGAGGCAGGTGGATCTCTGAGTTCGAGGCCAGCCTGGTCTACAGAGTGAGATCCAGGACAGGCTCCAAAGCTATACAGAGAAACCCTGTCTCCAAAAACTAAAAAAACAAACTTCAGTCTCTTTAAAATATTTAAAGTCTCTTTAGAATTTCGAAGTTTCTCTAAGGTCTCATAACTATGGGTTCCTGAAAAATAAAAAACAAGTTTACTTTATTTCAAGAGGAGAGAGCCATGACAGTCACAATCAAAGGAAAACAAAGCTGAAATCCAGTGATATAAAGCTTAAGTGTCTATTGTGAGACTCACAGTCTTCTAGGCTCCAAAAGGTGTAAACAGACGTTTCCTGTCCTGACCACCTGGTCCCAAATAACCGACTCAGAGGCTGAATATGGATTATAAATGCTCGGCTGATAGCTCAGGTTTGTTACTAGCTAACTGTTACATTAAAATTGACCCATTTCTATTAACCTATGTATTGCCATGTGACTTGTGGCTTTACCTGTCCTCTAGCTTCCTGCGCAGCTGGCTGGCTGGCATCTCTTTTGACTCTACTGACTCCACCCTTCTTCCCATCATCCTGTGTCAGGTTCTCTCACCCAACCTCTTCTTGCCCTGGTATTGGCCAATCAGTTTTTTTTTTTTTTTATTTTTTTGTTTTTTTTAACAATGAGCATAATTCACAGCAAAAAGGTTTGCCACAGCACACACACAGCTTTTCTCCTAGCTCAGGCTGGTACTCCATCATTGCTGCTCTCCTTGGTGGTCATCCCATGGTACTAGCATCTCCAAAATGCCGGAGTCTCCACTTCAACTGAGCACCTTCACCAATAACCTCTTGTGGGCTTTCTTCAGAGACTGTGACCTGCCACATGGTGATGCCAGGCCACAACTTCTGCCCATGATCCCTTCAATCTTGGGCCTTGTACTGCAGCTCAGGCTGCACCTTCGACAGTGCCTCTCCCTGATCCCATCGTGACTTCAGAAGCAGTGCCACATGGGTGACTCTTACTAGCAGGTTTGACTGCCCACATGAGATGCAGCCTTGGCCCACTCTGGAACACAGCTTCTGTGTGCGGACCTTGGGGAAGTACTAGCCAGAAGAGTTCACCAGACTCCGCCTTTCTTTTTCCTGTCTCTCGGATTTCCTGCCTGCCTCTGAGCTTCCTTGCCATAGACCAAACAGCTTATTTATTAACCATTGGGAACAACATATATTCACAGTGTCCAGAAAGACAGCCCACAGCGATTCTTCTATAGTAGTTACTTATTGCTGTGACAATCAGTTTAAGGAAGAAAGGGTTTATTCTGGCTAATAGTTTGAAGGTTCAGTACATCATGGCAGAGGAGTGTGAGGCAGCTAGTTACTACCTTTCGGGTGGGTTCTACCTCCATTAACTCAGTCTAGAAACCCCCTCCCTCACAGACACGCCCAGAAGTGTGTCTCTCCATGATTCTAGATCTTGTCTAGATTAACCGTCATAGGAATGCTGAAGTCAGGAAGTTACAAGTAGGTGGTAGAAGTCATTTTACTAGTTGAGATCCACTTTAAGTGTGTGGTGGAGTTGACCTCAAGAATGAACAGCCACCGGGTAATAGAAGTGGGCAGACAGCAGGTGTGAGAGTTGCTTGGAGCAAGTGCTCAAAGTGTAGGTAGCAGGAGCAGAACTTTTACAAAAACAAAATAAAAATGGGCTGGAGAGCTGGCTCTGAAGTTCAGAGCACTTGCTGCTCTTGCAGAGGACCTGGGTTCCATTTCCAGTACCTCTGTGGCCATTCATCTTTAAGTGTACCTCCAGTTCCAGGGATGCTCTTCTGGCCTCCTTGGGCATCAAGCACACACATGGTGCACATACATACAAATTAAAAACAAAAACAAGCCGGGTGGTGGTGGCGCACGCCTTTAATCCCAGCACTGGGGAGGCAGATCCAGGCGGATCTCTGTGAGTTCGAGGCCAGCCTGGGCTACCAAGTGAGTTCCAGGAAAGGCACAAAGCTACACAGAGAAACCCTGTCTCGAAAAACCAAAAAAAAAAAAAAAAAAAAAAAACTTTTTAAAAGCTGAACTAGAGCATAATTGTATTGGTTGAGGGGCATCCAGGTGGCCTGCAGTAAAAGACATAAAAGACTTGTAAGAGGGGGTCCCGGGTCCCATCCCTCCCTTAGCAGACCTCTCTCTCTAGCTTGAGCTAGAGCACAACCAATAATGAACAGGAGTGGAGGGTAGGGTGTCAGAAATAAATGGAGAAAGTGAGAGGAGCCAGCTGGTCCTGGGCGGCCACCAGAGGGCACTCTTGATCCGCTTTGCAATTTGAAAGCTTTACTCTTCTTTCCTTTCTCTAGACACAGTTCTAATGATTCTTTTTTGGACAGGGTTTCATGTAGCCCAGGCTGGCCTCAAACTGGCTTTATAGTCAAGGATAACCTTGATCTTCTGATCCTCCTGCGTCTACCTCTTGAGTGCTATGATGATGGGCACGTGCTACCACACCTGGTTTACACAGTGTTGGGAATAGAACGCAAGGCTATATACATGCTAGGCAAGCACTCTACCAGCTGAACCCTATCCCCAACCCCTCCAGTGATTCTTTATAATGCCAGACAGTGCACTGAAGGAAGTTTATCAAAGATGAAGTAGCTAGGTGTTTTTAAAAAGGCAGGAAGTGCCAGGCAAATCCCAGCACTCAGAAGGCAAGGGCAGGTAGATCTCTAAACTTGAGGCCAGCCTGGTCTACACAGTTGAGAACCTTTCTCAAAAATGAAAGAAAATAAGAAAAGCTGATACACATCCTGTCTACAGTTGGGCAGACATGTGGGAGATGTTTGGGTGGGTCTGACTGCAAATGGTCCCAGTTTCACTAAGGGCAGATGAGGAGTGGACAGGATGAAGGGTAGTAGGCTGTGGGTATAGTCACAAACAGCACCAGGGTGAAGACATACTATGGTTTTCATCATAAAGCATTTCACTTGCCTAAGCTGGGGTTAGGAATCTAAGATGAGTCTAGATGGATCTCTGAGTGGGTTCCCCTTGCAAACCACAGCAGGACTGTCGGAGTCCAGGATGAGTCTAGATGGATCGCTGAGTGGGTTCCCCTTGCAAACCACAGGACTATCGGAGTCCAGGATGAGTCTAGATGGATCGCTGAGTGGGTTCCCCTTGCAAACCACAGGACTATCGGAGTCCAGGATGAGTCTAGATGGATCACTGAGTGGGTTCCCCTGCAAACCACAGCAGGACTGTCGCTGTTTTCACGATCTCATTTTGAGTGTGGCCTTCAGAACCCATGCCCTCATACTTTTGAGGTTTTTGTTACTTTGTTTTTGTGGGTTTTTTGAGACAGGATTTCTCTTTATAATAACCTTGGCTGTCCTGGAACTTGCTTTGTAGGCCAGGCTGTGAAGATAGAGGTGTGTCATGACGTGCATGTAGGGGTCAGAGGGTAACTTGTGGAAGTTGGGTTCTCACTCCCATGTAGGTTTCAGGGATCAAACTCAGATCAAGCTCGGTGACAAGAACCTTTACCCTCTGAGCCATCTCATTGGCCTTTCTCCCCCCTTGAGGCAGGGTCTCATATGTCCCAGGCTAGCCTCAAGCTCACTACAGAGCCAAGGATGACCTTTAAGCTTCAGTTCTTCCTACCTTCACCTTCTAAGTATAGGGATTACAGGCCTGTGCCAACATGCCCAGTTAACGTAGTGCTGGGGTTCCAACCCAGGCTTGCACATATGCTAGGCAAGCACTCTGAGCCACATCCCCAGATCCAACCCTTTTTTTTGAGAAGGGATCTCACGTAGCTCAGGCTATGCTGTGACTTTGTAACTTGTAGTTCACCTGCCTCAGCTTTCTGTGTGTTGGGATTGTAGGTTTATGCAACCTTGCCTAGTGATTAATTTTTTATTTGTAATTATGTGTATATGATTTTATACGTGAGTGCAGTGCCTTCAGAGACCAGAAGAGGGTGTCAAGTCTTCTGAAACTGGGATCACAGGCCGCTGTGAGTCACCCTACATGGGTACCAGGAACCAAACACTGGTCCTTTTGGACCAGTACACACTTTTACCTGCTTGGTCATCTCTTCAGCCTATGACAGCATCTTTAATGTGTGTGCCATCGAAGGCTGAAGGAAGCAACTAGGGATATAAGTCAGTGGTAGAGCATTTGCCTGGCGTATACAAATCCTCAGGTTGGGGGGGGGATACTAAAGACCACTGTTGGGATGGAAATTAATAAACATGTAAGGAACCTCTGGTGATGTAGATCCAAACATGATTACACAGAGCAGTTCTCTAGGGAAAGGAGGTAGATTTCTGAAGGAGGAGCACTTGCGGAAGAGGGCATTTCAAGAATGGGGCTGGGGTGGGGGTGGGGTGGTATGTTGATGATGGCCATGTTGGGCCTTCAGGGTATAAGGAGCTCCACCTTTAAATGTCCCTCTTGTCACCCCCTTCTGTGCTCATTCCAGATCTTGAAGATACTCTCAGGGAAGATAGTGGTAGGGCATGCCATCCACAATGACTACAAAGCCCTACAGTACTTTCATCCCAAGTCTCTCACCCGAGACACTTCCCAAATACCGCTCCTCAACCGGAAGGCTGACTGCCCAGAGAATGTCACTCTGTCACTGAAGCATCTCACCAAGAAGCTGCTGAGTCGGGACATCCAGGTAACTTCTCTCCAAGCGCCCCCACCACACACACAGTTCAGGACCCAATAGTCTGTCTGTAAGGAGAAATAATTCCTGTGTACTTCATAGACTGTACCAGATGGTACAGTGGGAAAAGAAAGACCACTCAAGCATTTCACATTTCAGCAGTCAAGGACAGTGGCCGCAGAATACAGAATACATGTCACATAGAGAACATTTAAGAACCAAGACTCAAAAGGCCTGTCTTTGACCTGAAATTCCTGCCTCTGCAGAACTTAATATATGATACATATACATTGCCTCAGAAGTGAGTGTATTAGCAGGGTGGTGGTGGCGCACACATTTGATCCCAGCGTTATGGAGGCAGAGGCAGGCGGATCTCTGTTCGAAGCCAGCCTGGTCTCCAAAGTGAGTTCCAGGACAGCCAGGACTGTTACACAGAGAAACCCTGTCTCAACAAAACAAAACAGAACAAAAAGAAAGAAATGAGTGTATTGGACAGTAGCAGGCTGGCTGAGAGTTGGACCTCAGATGTGATAAGCAGTAGGGCCCAGCAGAGTTCTAACTACAGCTCAAACTATAGAAGAAAATATGGGGTAGCCAGCAGGTTATGGGGTTCCGGAGTTGGCTGGGAAAAGAAGAAATAGTTCTTGTTTTCTTCATGTTCTTTTCCCCTTTAGGCTGGACAAAGTGGACATTCCTCGGTGGAAGATGCCCAGGCCACCATGGAGCTGTACAAGTTGGTTGAAGTTGAATGGGAACAGCACCTGGCCCAGAATCCTCCAGAAAATTAGCTGTCCCAGGGAGACACTGCAGTAGACCATTGCACAACTCTGCCAGCTGCACACCTGTAGAGGCTGGCATTGTTGGAGAGGGGCTTGACCAGAGACTCAATACCCATTGAATTTTCATCTCAGCTCTTGTGGTCGCTGTGTGGTTAAGTGTCCCATGGAAGGGGAAGAAAGCCTTATGTTAAAACCCCACCTCTAGGCCAGGCAGGTGGCCCAGGTCTGTACTCCCACATACTTGGGAGGTTGAGACAGGTTACAAATTTAAGGTTGGCCTGGGCTACAGAATTAGTTCAAGGCCAGTGAGACCCTGTCCTAACATAAAAAGAGGGCCAGGAGTAGAGCTCAGTGCTAAAGCACTTACCTAGCATGCACAAGCCCTTAGGTTCAGTGTCCAGAAGTGGGGTGGGGGGGGATGGAAAGAATGGAACACAACATGAATTAGAGACTGTTTACTTTTTAATAGTGCTAACCACATGTCCCAGGGTGCTTGTGCCAGTCAGCTTTCTAGACTTTGAGGAAGCAAGGCACACCAGGAAATACAGAGTCCCACATTACCTTATCAGTGGGACACATAACATAGATGTGTCTCCCTTTGGTGGGGCTTGGGGTAAAGGAGTTGTTGTATTGCCAAGGTTGGCCTCAAAACACTTGTGCTCAAATGACTTCTTCCTCAGCCCCATGAGTAACTGGGACTACCGGTGTGTGTTCACCACTGTGCCTGGTTCTTTGAATTTTATGTTCTTTATTATAAAGTAATTAATAGTATCCTTTCACTTTCAGAAGTGTCCTGATTGGAGGTAGGCATGGTGAACTGTAAATCCAGGACTCTGGAGTTCAGGGCAGGGAAATCAAAAGTTCAAGGCCAGTCTGAATATATAGTGAGTCTCTGGCTCATAGAAGTAGAAAAGAGAAGGGACGGATTGTGTGGCTGGTTGCTGAATTGTATAGCCACATTATATAGCACAGAATAAGAGTTTACTTCATTTACGTTCTGTTTAGTTTACAAAGAATTTACATTGTTTTAATAGTCTTTCAATCTTTTACCTTGCAAATGAAGCCTTTTAAAAATTCAAATGATTCTTTTTATGAATTTTTATAATTGAAAACTAGTGTTTTTTTTCCATAAAGATTATTTTTATTTTATTTATGTATATGTGTTACAGGCTTTCTTGGACTGCCAACCAGCTCCCAAATCAAGACACAGAGACTTATTAGATTATCAATGGTCAGCCTTAGTTTGTGCTTGTCCCAGTAGCTCTTATAACTTAATTTAACCTGTTTCTATTTGTCTTTGTTTTGCTTTTTTTTTTTTTGAGACAGTGTTTCTCTGTGTAGTTTTGGTGCCTGTCCTGGATCTCGCTCTGTAGCCCAGGCTGGCCTCGAACTCACAGAGATCCGCCTGTCTCTGCCTCCTGAGTTCTGGGATTAAAGGCATATGCCACCACTGCCTGGTGCCTCAGGGCTTTTTTTTAACCTTTCATTCTGTATGTCCTGCTTTCCTGCTTCCTCCATGTCTGGCTTGCTGGTGGCTGCCTGGCTGGCCTGGACATCACCCTCTCTTTCTCCCTCATTCTCTCTTTCTCTCTCTGCCCACCAGCCATGCCTTTCCTCCTCTGCCTAGCTATTGGCCATTTAGCTTTTTATTAGACCAATCAGGTGCCTAGGGCAGGCAAGGTAAAACAACAACACATCTTTACATAGTTAAACAATTGCAGCATAAACAAATGTAACACATCTTTACATAGTTAATTACTCTGCAACACTAACAAATGTAACACATCTTTACTTAGCTAAACAAATACTCTATTCCACAAGATGTATGTTCCTGCTTTCTGGGGCTGGGAGAGGGTGTCAGAGCTACATAGTGAGACCTGTCTCAAAAACAAACAAACAGATCCTCTGGAACTGAAGTTATAAGCATTGTAAGTTTCTGGAAAATGGCTGCTGGAAATCAAGCTGGGATCCTGTAGAAAGAGCCATCTTTCCAGCTCGGATTCTTTTTGGCTTTATATTAAATAACATCATAGGGTGTTAACTGCACAAGGGCTGTAGAGGATTTCCAGGCTCTCTGGATGGCTCTCACTGGAGACCTTATTTGTTGGATGATCTGAAGCTTTGGTAAGCCTTTGTGACACAAACAGCATTTTGTCTTTCCTATCACAGTTCAACAATCACATCTGAAGTGACACCCTCAGCCATGCGTGCACCCTCAGATAGAAGGTGTGTGACCAGGGGAGTGAGGTGGAGTGAGTCTGTGGGCATAAGGGAGGGACAGAGTTGGGGAGGAAGGTGCTCGGTGACGCTGCCCTGGCAGCTGCCGACAGCTCTTAGTGGTACACACCCTCTTCTCCAAAAGGTGAGTCGTGGGTCTGTCCTTCACTGTCCCCACTCTGCAGAGCCGTCAGTTCATTTTGCCATTGAATTATTTGTGGCAGTGAAATTACTTTGATTCTTAGAGTTTTAACAGTTTTTGCCCCAAATCTTGAGTTCTAATCTTGATTTTTTTTTTTTAAAGGGGTGGTATTTGTAGATACAGTAAGACTGTAGTTTTCTTTTCTTTTTAAAGATTTATTTATTATGTATACAGCATGTATGACTGCAGGCCAGAAGAGGGCACCAGATCTCATTACAGATGGTTGTGAGCCATGTGGTTGCTGGGAACTGAACTCAGGACCTCTGGAAGAGCAGTCAGTGCTCTTAACCTCTGAGCCAGCTCTCCAGCCCAAGACTGTAGTTTTCAATGAGAGCTTCACTGTGCCATGGACTATACTGAGCCCTTGAGGTACACCATGTCACTCTTAAGCTGGATGGGGGTTTTTGGTTAGTTGTTTATGTGTATGTGTGTTTTGCCTACATGTATGTTTGTGCACTACTTGTGTGCCTGGTGCCCATGGAGGCCATTAGAGTGTATCAGATCCTCTGGAACTGGGTTTACAGATAGTTGTGAGTTGTCATGTGGATGCTGGGAATCAAACACAGGTCCTCTGCAAGAACAGCCAGTGCTCTTAACTGCTGGGTCATTGCTCCAGCCCTTCAAGGTGGTATTCTAACAGTTGAGGAGAATGAGGTTAACCAAGAAGGTAAGAAATCTTTCTTTGGCCAAGTGTTAAAGGTTGGCAGCATTGGCACCCAGATTTGCTGACTAGGCCTTAAGGCTCTGCCCTGCATTAGCATCTGAGTGGTATCTGGCAGGACATAAGTTCTACCACTCAGATCCTTGCCCAGGGTCTGTTCTGTCCCAGGCAGTGTGCTAGACACTGGAAATGGTATTGTCTTTGGCTGAAAAGAGCCAGGAAGTCTCAGTGCACCACACACTTGCTGTCCAGAGCCAAGACTGAGTGCAGGTTGGTAATAAGAAAGGTCTGTGGTTCTGGATGACAGCACTGGCTGTGTATGGAAGCCGGGTTGGGGAAGGGCCAAGAGGGGAGTGTCTGGAGGGAGGAGCATGGGAATGCCACAGTAGGTGACAGCAACAGGGCCAGGCGACTGGGCCAGGAGGGGGACAGATGAACCAAGGTGCCGTGACCAGTGGAGGATGTGAGGAAGTAGGCTTGAGGGAAATGAGGTGCGCATTCCCTGGCTCCCTGAGCGGCTTAAAGAGGCAGGTGGTTAGATCAGACAGAGGTTCAGGAGATTAGAGAGCTGCAGCTAAAAACTAAAGTTTGGAGCCAACTTTGCAAAACTGTTTTGGCGGCTCCTATCTGTAATCCCAGCACTCAGGAGGCAGAGATGGGAAGATCGCAAGATTGGAGGTTTTGAGACAGGTCTCACTGTGTAGTCCTGGCTTGACTGGAACTCAGTAGACTTAGCTGGCTTAAAACTCTTAGGAGGATGCCTCTGCTGGGATTAAAGGCTCCTGGCCTCCCAAAAGGAAATCTAAAAAACCAAAAAAAAACAAAACAAAAAGCCAGGTGTGGTGGCACATGCCTTGCTTGCTTCTTAAGCACAAACACATCAGCTCCAAGGCCTCTGCACTGACCACTTATCTGGCAGTCTTCCTTTGGATCTATATAGAACTTGTATGTACATAATACACATGCACATACAATCTCAGCACTTGAGAGGCAGATGCAGGCAGGTCCCTGTGAGTTCAAGACCAGCGTGGTCTACATAGTTCCAGGCTAGCCCAGGGTTACATAGACCCCATCTTTAAAAACAAATATATAATTTCTGTGTGTGTGTGTATTTGGGGTGACGTGTGAGATGACTTGGCAGTTACAGGTACTTGCTGCTCTTACAGAAGATTCAAGTTCGGTTCCTAGCACCCATATCTGGCAGCTCAGCCTTCAGTAACTAGTGCAGGGAATCCAGCACCCTCTTTAAGCACCTGCACACACATGCATGTACACATACAGATGCACACATAAACGCCTGGGGGCAGGGAAGCATCTGTCATTTGTAGCACTTTGGTTACCTCAGTTCTGAGCACTCTGGTATTCAGACTGAGAATGGCAGATGCTGAACTGTACCGTTTTAACACAGACCTGTAGTCACAACTATTCCAAGGTCTGCCTGGCTACAGAGAATGAGCTAGAGAGGAGAGAGGAAGAGAAATCCAGACTCCAGCCAAGGTGAGCACGTGAGAATCCTGTTTGTGAGTCAGAAGATCCTGAAGTACTTGTAGTCGAAGGGATAAATGGTATGAAGACGAGGGTATGGATGTGTGCACCACACACAATGCTACATGCACTTGTCGTAGGAAGAGCTTTTGGAGATGGTGGCATTTATTCAGACCTGAAAAGTAAGAGGGAGCCAGTTATGTAGATCCAAAGGAAGACTGCCAGGTAAGTGATAGGTGTGGAGGCCTTGGAGCAGATGAGTGCTTGAGTGTTTAAGGAGCAGTCTAGGGAACTTGCATCCTGGAGCAGAATCGGCTAGGAAGGAAAGGATAGGTGGTCCGAAGGGGGGAGGTCATAAGCAGATAGCAGGGCCTTGCTATACATTAGAAGGATTTGAAGTTTTACACCGCATCAAATGGGAAACCATGGTAGGATCTAGAGCAGAAGAAGGATACAAATTAGTGTAGTATTACCGTAGCTGCTGTGAGGGAGAGGGTGAGAACAGAACCGGTGTAGAAGCTTTTGCTATAACTAGGAGAGACATCTGGTCCCATGGCAGTGGAGTTGCTGAGAGGTGACCAAATTTGGGTAAGTTCAACTTCAGGCAAGTGTTGAACTTCAGTGTGCTGGATGGTGAGCAACTGTTGAATTCGAGGCTTACATCTCTGGCTTTTCAACCCTCTTCAGGCCCCTGTTCCTGTTCTGCCAGTGAACACTGAGTGCCTCTGCCCAGAGAGTGGTGGACCCAAGCAGGTATGGTCAAGGTTAGAGGCTGACTACAGACACTCTGGGCAGTCATCAGGGCAGAGAACAAATGGGCTAGTGAGATCTAGTGGCACTGCTAGGAAAAGCTGAGCATTTACATGGGTGCTGCGGATCCAGACTCACTGTCATAGTGACCCAGGCCTGAAGAACTGCACGGGTTAGGGTAACCCCACCTCTTACCCTCCTATCGCTTAGCCATGCTGGGCCTTCCCGGTTTTCTCTTTTTCTTTTTATATATGACATCCCGTCTTATTAGAGACATTGTCAACCCCATCCAGTCTCAGAGCTGTTCCCATGCAGAGGGATCAGTATACGTCACCTGTCCTGTAGTTTTTCTTGCTTTATTTCTTCATGTCTGTAGCCAAGATTTTCAGGAGGTCTCCCCCATCAGTCAGACCTGATCTCTAACCTTGAAGAAAGACAGCCTTTCATTTCCTGTGGAAACAAAAAAAAGTAATCTCTCCCCCAATGCAATACATTTTCTGAATTTCATTTTGCATTCCATATGAAACAACTGCTTCCTTAAATCTCCTCAAATCTAACATTTTTACAGGATTCCAATTAACTTTTACATAATCTTGAGGGTTCCTATCATCTGGTGGTGGTTCTTGTATGATAACTGGATATATTAAGGTTGGTGTTCTAACCTCTGAGCCATCTCTCCAGCCCTCCAAGGTTGGTGTTCTAATAACCTTAGGCCACTACTCTTCAATTTCATAATGTAATGTTGCAGTAGGTTCTATTCTAAATTCCTCTGTCTGTGTGTGGATATTTTTCTGATTTTCATTAGTAGGTCTTTCTAAGGCTTGTATCTTTTTTTAAAGATTTATTTATTTATTACAGTGTTCTGCCTGCATGTATGCCTACAGGCCAGAAGAGGGCACCAGATCTCATTACAGATGGTTGTGAGCCATGTGGTTGCTGGGAACTGAACTCAGGACCTCTGGAAGAGCAGTCAGTGCTCTTAACCTCTGAGCCAGCTCTCCAGCCCAAGACTGTAGTTTTCAATGAGAGCTTCACTGTGCCATGGACTATACTGAGCCCTTGAGGTACACCATGTCACTCTTAAGCTGGATGGGGGTTTTTGGTTAGTTGTTTATGTGTATGTGTGTTTTGCCTACATGTATGTTTGTGCACTACTTATGTGCCTGGTGCCCATGGAGGCCATTAGAGTGTATCAGATCCTCTGGAACTGGGTTTACAGATAGTTGTGAGTTGTCATGTGGATGCTGGGAATCAAACACAGGTCCTCTGCAAGAACAGCCAGTGCTCTTAGCTGCTGAGCCACCTCTGCAGCCCTAAGGCTTGTTTCTTATCAAATTATCATATTTGGCAGTTATCAAACTACTTTTTTAAGGAGAAAATATTAATTACCAAACTGATAGTAATTACAGTAGACATGTCAATCCCAGCTAAGT
Organism: Peromyscus eremicus; assembly: GCF_949786415.1. Lineage (NCBI taxonomy): Eukaryota > Metazoa > Chordata > Mammalia > Rodentia > Cricetidae > Peromyscus > Peromyscus eremicus. Next base: position 62,203,214 of record NC_081421.1, read on the forward strand.
CATTTATCCCCTTGTTCACACTTTCCACCACACCATCCATAGTAGCACTATACAGGGTCCTAGCACCCTGCATTGTGATGTTCCCCATTCTTTTTTTTTTTTTTTTTTATGTATACAGTGTTCTGCCTGCATGTATGTCTACAGGCCAGAAGAGGGCACCATAGATGGTTGTGAGCCACCATGTGGGTGCTGGGATTGAACTCAGGACCTCTGGAAGAGCAGTCACTGCTCTTAACCTCTGAGCCATCTCTCCAGCCCTTTTTTATTATTATTATTATTATGAATGTTCCCCATTCTTAACTTGGGAAAGATCTGTCCTAAAGGATTTCCCAGGTATCTCACCAAATCTGCTGATATCCCTCAGAGTCCTGGCAAGTGGTAGCCACCTGCTGTGAATGCTCTTACAGACAGGCCCAGACTGCCTGTGCCTGCCAGAGCCAGCTGGGCTTGACCCCTCCATCTGTGTGGTTGTGCCAACGTTGGAGCACCAAAATGCTGTTTTACCTTCATCTCAGTGATGCACTTTAAACTACCGTGGCCGTAGTCTAGAGGGAACTCTGTTCCCCCAGACAATGGCTCTGTTGCTGCCACCAATGGTAGCTTTACCTAAATCTCTATGGTTCTAATAAAACTCGAGATTCAAAGACTGGGTAAACCTGTGAGCTCAGAGAGTTGGAGTAGCACCTGGCTAACTTTCTCTCTCTGCTGCTGCTGTCCCCGGAAGCCCCTCCTTCAAAACCACCCCAACTAATAAACTCACCTGTGTTCTTCTCTGCTACTTCCTGTCAACTAGTTAACCCTGCCTCTCTGAGCCCAGGTTAATTTTATGTAATTAACGCAGTGCAACACATCTTTACATAGTTAAACAAATGCAGCATAAACAAATATAGCACGTCTTTGCCTAGTTAAACAAATATTCCACAACAGAATTCTGCTCAGTTGGTGTCTCAGTTTATTACTGCTATGATGAAACTCCATGGCCAAAATCAAATTGGGGAGAAAAGGGTTTATTTGGCTTACACTTCTATGTCCATAGTCCGTCACCGAAGGAAGTCAGGACAGGAACTCAAACAGGACAGGAACCTGGAAACAGGAGCTGATGCAGAGGCCATGGAGGGGTGCTGCTTACTGGCTTGCTCTCTCCATGGCTTGCTCAGGCTGCTTATTTTGTTTTGTTCTGTTTTTCAAGACAGGATTTCTCTGTAGCCCTGACTGTCCTGAAACTCCCTCTGTAGACTATACTGGCCTTGAACTTGGAAATCTGCCTGCTTCTGCCTTCCAAGTGCTTGGATCAAAGGCATTCGCCACCACTGCCTGGCCACAGCCTGCTTTTTAATAGAACCCAGGGCCACCAGCCCAGACCTGGCCCCACTAACAATGGGCTGGGCCCTCCCCTATCAATCACTAATTAAGAAAATGCTCTAAGGGCTAGCCTACAGCTCAGTCTTATAGAGGCATTTTCTCAATTGGGGCTCTCTCCTCTCGGATGACTCCAGCCTGTGTCAAGTTGCCATAAAATTAGCCTGGACAGTTGGTTACTTATTTGTAAATAGAGGCACCAGATCGTAACTCAAAAGAGGCAGAAGGCAGGAATGCCATGATCTGGCTGCTGGGGCGGGGAACTGGAGCCCACACCCAGAGAATCCAGCCTGGCTGCCCTGTACCAGGCTAGCTGGCAGAGTAGGTATCAAGGTGTCCCTGTGAACCCTGGCCCTAGGACATCTCTGGCTCTGAGCCAGCTGCTAGTGTAGTAGGAAGACCCACCACAGACAACCCAGATCATTGGGAAACCGGAGCTACCTGGGTTGGGGAGGTGTGAGACCAAGGCCATGAGACAGTTAACAGGGAGACTGGCAACTAGGAAATCCAGGAAATACTGGCCTCTTTGATTCCCCAGGGACATGTTCTTGCCAATCCCCAAGTTTCAAAGCTCCTACTTAGATGGCCCAGGTTAGTAGGGGAGTGGCAGGCAGGAGAAAGTTGGGTATATCATTTGGACAGCTGCTAGGCTAACAAGTTTACAGGCCTCAGGCCAATGCCCTCTGGGAGTGAGGCAGCCTGGGGCCCTGATGGACCAGATGAGGTAGGGGTTTGAGGTGGTTCTGAGGCAGTTTAGTTTTTCTCTGACAGCTGGCATTTCCAAAGCTGGTACCCACAGGGAGGAAAATCAGAACTTGCCACTTCATACATCTTTTTCATTTATGTGTATATGATTGACTTCATGTCTATTGTGCACTGCATAAATGCCTGGTACCCAGGAAGACCACAAGAGGGCATCAGATCCACTGGAACTAGAGTTAGAAAGGATTGTGAGCCACCACGTGGGTGCTAGGAATCAAATCCAGGTCATCCGGAAGAACAGGACAAGTCCTCTTACCCACTGAACCATCTCCATGCCCAGACTAAAGCCCTGTGACCCTGCTTATCTGATGGTTCAAGAGGACAAGGGTGGGAGGCAGAGCCCAGCATCCGGGCTGCTTGCCTCCATCTCTTCTTCCTCCAGGAACCAGATTATCTCAGAGGTATGGGGGGAATCAGCGTGTGTGTGTGTGTGTGTGTGTGTGTGTGTGTGTGTGTGTGTGTGTAGATCCCAGCTCTTTTTCTGTCTCCTACTTTGGGGGGGCAGCAAAGGCAGCACCAGGGAAGTGACTGGATTGGGGTTCTCTACGCCCAGTGCCCTGGGCAAAGTGGCAGAGTTGGAGGAGGCTGGGCCGTCCAGAGCTGTGTGTCCTTTTCAGAACAGGCCACTTTCCCCAGGTGCCATAAAACCCACTTGCCCTGCCTGTTGGACTTGCCCGTGGTTGTAGCCCCACCCTTCCTACCCTGGCTGCAGGACAGTGTTAGTGGTAGATGGATACCGTACTAGGAACCAGACCATAGAGCCAACCCAAGTGTAACTGCAGGTCAGTCTCCATGCAGGGGACTGAGACTCAGTCTGGACACGTCCTCAGCCAGTGCATCCCTACCCCACCCTCCTGTCTTCCTGGCTCAGCCAGCCCAGCCCAGCCCAGCCCTGAGGAGAGCGTTGGCAGCTGGAGCTGGGAAAAGCATGGCAGAGCCAAGAACAACAGAGGCCCCGCCTAGATGCTGCACAGACCCTCTTCTGGCTTGGGGTAGCCGCTCCTCCTGCCTGGGCCCTTGCTGTTGTTTCCTCGTGGGCTCCTATGCTGGCCCCCTGGCCCTCCTTGCCTCCCTTTGCCAGACCCCAGGCTGGTCCTGCAGGTCATTGCATCCTCTGCCTTTGGGTGGAGCCTCTCCTTAACATCGGGTTTCTCAGGGCCCTCTCTCCTCCTTTCCCAGTTCTCAGAGTCCCCTCCTGCCCCCAAAAGTTTCTGGGAGGTGAGTTGCTTCCTTCCTAGGTCCCTGACCCTGTCTTTCAGCTCTGAGGCTCTACTGCCCTCCATTCTGCTACAATGACAGGCTGGGTCCCTAAGCCAGGGAGACAGAAGGCACAAGAGTCCCTTTTGAATGGAACCGAGGGTGCAAGGGCTCAGGAGACACGAGGCTAACCAAGCACAGCTTCTCTTCCAGCGCAGAATCCCACCACCACCTCTGGACAAGTGTCCAGGCCAGCCTGGCTGACTTTCACTTTGGAAGCCCAGGTCGACAAACACTGACCCAGTAGAGGCAGTAACACTGCCCTGAGTGCAGTCCTCCACCAGGACTGACCTTGGCACAATCTTCTAGTCCTGGTTGGGGGTGAGTGTGGGGATATTGTGACTTTCCTATCCCCCAGTCAACCCTGGCCTCTTCCATGATGGACTGGGTGGTTCCTTATCTTCCACACAGCCTCCGGGAAGGGATGTAGAGGGCAGAAGTGTCTCCTTTTCCAAGTCCCATACTGCAGCCCTCCAGCACACACAGTCTATCCTACCTACACTTGTTCCTTGCCACCATCTCAGCCCATCTCTGTCCTCTGCTCTAAGCCTGAGACCACCTTCCTTCTAGCAGCACAATGGAAGAACAAAGCACCAGAATGTTCCTCCGCTCTCCTGAGCTTGACTGTTTCTTCCCCACTCCACCCTCAGCTTGCCTTTGCTTCCCTGTTGTGTCTCCAAACTCCTGGTGGGACAGGGAGCCCCAAAAGGGGTGTGATCATGAAATGGGGTCAGGGGGCAGAGCTGCAGCAGATTTGGTTCTAATTGAAAGGCCAGAGGCACTGGGAAATTCCTTTCCTTATTGATCCCAGTGGGAAATTAAAGCCAGTAGTTGGGCATGGAACGCTTATTGGCTGCAGCTCCTCACATCGAAGAGCTCTGGGGCCCTAGCCCCTGCCCCTTGCGGGTTGCATCCCCCATCCACGTCTGCTAGCCCTCCTAGTGCTTTCCAGGCCTCCTTGTCCTTCTGTCTCCTCTTCCCAGCTGCTCACCTAAACACCCCGGCTATTCCCCTGGAATAAAAGGGCTGCTGCAGGCTGAAACCCCCAGCCCGAGTCAGTCGGTATATTGCCACCACCCTCGCTCTCCTTCGGCAAAGTCGGGGTGCCTGGAGCTCTGGCCCTAAGCTGCCAAACCACAAACACATCTGGAAAGAATTCCCCGCCCAGTCCCACTTCCCTTTGTCTTACTTCTGTCTCTGGAAATCCCAGCCAGTTGCTAGGGGAGGGGGTGGTGGGGATGCAGAGTGGGGAGTAGGCCCAGGGCTCCAGTCCCAGCTGGGGTAGCCGCCTCCCAGGCTGTAGCCTCGGTGGGACTGTCCACCTGCCCTGTGTCCCTCGGAATTGCCACCCCAGGCCTCCTTCCTAGGCTAGGTGTCTTCATCCTGGTGACCGGCTGTGAGGTCCCCAAAGCTCCTGGAAAGAGGGCTTGCCTTGCCCTCTTCTCTTGCACGAGGGAGAATGTCACCGAGTAAGAGAATGGGCTCCAGGGGTCTGGAGCAGTAGAGATGGACACAATGACCGGCAGAAGAGGCAGGGACACTAGAGAGCACAGCAGGCTCCTGTTTTCTGCCTTGTTCCCTCCTCAGGCCTTTCCTCATTTCTTGGGCTATAAGCTGGATTTCACTGTCAGAACCTAAAATCCCCTCATTGTACCCACAGCAAGGCGACGCCAGGGTGGAGAGTGGGGGCGCTCCAACCTGTACTCAGAGCTACCCAGGGTCCCCTTTTCTCCCCACCTCTGCAGCAGTCTGCGGTGAAACTGGTGCCCTTTCTTCCAGAAGCCTATACCCCCTGTGTCGTCCCCTCCACCCCCAGTGAGCTCGCCCTTTTCAAATCTGGAGTCTTAGACTCAGGCCGAAGTGTTTCACTCCCTTCCGGGTGGTGATGGATGCGCGGGGGTGGGGTGGGGTGGGGTGGGGGATGGGAGCGGTCCAGAAGCCCTTATGAGAGGCAACCTCCCTCCCTCAACCTCTCAAGTTTTCCACACCCCATTATTCGGGGATTGCCTCGACCTAGGCCTGACTCGCATGACACTGAGGGCCTGGCGCTGAGGTTAATCCTCCAGGCCCTGTCCACAGCTCAATCGGATTCCCACCAAAGCCTGCCAGTCCCGGTTCACCCACCGGGTCTAACCTTGGCCACGCTGACAAGGAGGGGCCAGGCAGGGACCTGGTTTGAGATCCTGTGGGGGATACAGGGAGGATCCCGGGAGGCTGGTGGAGGACTCCGAAGCAAGGGTGAGCACTTCCCGCTCCCGCACCGAGCGGCGTTGTCTCTGGCCTCGGGTTACCCGCGTGCCTCCAGGCCCTGCATGCCCTTTTTGCTGCCTGATCTCTTCTAGGTCCTTCCACTAGGGCTTCACCCACTTAATAACCACCCTCAGAGGGGCCAGGCCCGCCTCACTTTCAGCTCAGGATGGGGATATCTCACATCCAGACCCACCCTCTCCCCGCGCAGCCAGCCTTCCCCCAACCCCAATGGCATCGTGGCGCACAGGGGGGCTCCACGTCAGCCTCCGCCTCCTTGTGGCCCAGGGGGCCTGGGAAGCGGAGCCACAGAGAAAGCTCCTTAATAAAAAGAGTCGTGTCAAGTGATTGGCTGTGACCTCTGCCCTTCTAGCCTCGCGCTCGGGGGCTCCAGCTTAACCCTTCCTTGTCCGTCCAGTGCTTGGGGAGGAATGAATGAGTTGCCTTGTGCTCACTTAAGGCGTCCCCATGTACTGCTCGAACCCAGAGCTGAGTCAGGGGGTGGAGGACAGAGCGGCACCTCCCAGTCACCCAAAGGAACGCCTGAATTCCAAGGATCCAGTGGGGTCCGAGTTCGACTGCCAGTTGCCGGGCCCCAGATCCTGCTCGAGTGGGGTCTCCAGATGCCTGTCTGGCGCCGAGCTGTCCAGACCGCCGTTTGGTAGAGGGCTAGTAGGAACTGGCGAGACGGGACCTGTGTTCGCTCTGTAGGCCGTGAGACCGGAGCATCCATGACCAGGCAAGGCGTGCCCGGTTCTTGCCAGAGGCACAAACCCTGTGCTTGTCTCCTGACGCTTCCCCGTCCGCCTACTGATGCGGGAGAAGGGGGTCTTGGCCCTTAGAGAACCCTAGACCCACCCACAGTTCTAGAAACAGGCGGGATTCGGAATGGATCGGGGTGAGGTGGCCACAGAGCAGGGCCCCCAGGTGGGGTAGAAGGCGGGGCGGGGGCGGGGCCGCCTCATGCACCAGCTGGGTACAAAAGCCAAGAGCGCCGGCGCCCAGCGGCTTTGCAATTGTCCTCCACGCGGCTCGGACCCGGGTGGAAGGATTAATTCTGCAAAGGGCACAGCGTCCAGTGCTCCAGCTGAGGATCTAAACTGAAAGCCACCTCGCTGCCACCATGCCTAACTTTTCTGGCAACTGGAAGATCATCCAATCGGAAAACTTTGAGGAATTGCTCAAAGCTCTGGGTAAGGTGGTTTTTGAGTGCTGGGGAGGGGGCAAGAAGGGCGCTGGAGTCCTTGGAGCCGAGGGAGTGAAGGCCATAAAGAAAAGGAGGCCGAATCAGGGGGTAGGTGCCTGGGAGTCTGCATCCCAGAAAAGGGGCGTGCCAGATTCCCTGGGTCCTGGGGCATCAGGCCCGGGACTCTTAAATCCTACTTTCTGAGGCTGGGCGCCCACCAGTGCCAGCTTCAACGGTGACTCAGAGCCGGTGAATCAAGTAGAAACCAGAAGCACAAGGTTAGTCTGGGGGTTGGGGGTGGTGGCTAGCCTCGGCGCCTTGACCTGCTGACCAGCGAGGGCACCTGGCTCAGCCCTGAGAATCCAGTATCCGAGCAGGGAGCCCTAGGAGACATTCCAAGCTCTTTCCACGTACCCTAACAGTAACCCAATCCCTGCGACAGGTCCATTACCCCCAACACTTGGCTCCGCCCACCAGGTGGTCCACCGCTTTAGCTCCCGGACCCTCCCCCACTTGCGCTTTCCAGTCTGTTCTCCCCACCCTACCCCTGCCTGTGAGACAAATATTTTCCTACAGCAAGCGGCTCCAAAGCCCTAAAATCGCTCTGGACAATTACCACTTTCTTAGATTTCAACAAATGTCCTCGTGTGAAACACCAATCCCCATTTCCGAAAGTCCCTCCTAGTCAGGGCCCAGCTGCACCCAGCCCGCCCGGCTGGGCTGTTAGCCAAGGGTGGGAACACAGAATCCACCCAGACGCCCTGCGGACCTTCCCTGTCTACCTTCTGCTGCCCTCCAGGGTGGGACTGGGCTAAAGGTATAGGAGAGACATCTGAGGAGAGATGGAGTTAGCCACCCCAGGGAGTGGGAACAGCTCCAGAACCTAAGGATCAGCATGCCTTCCATTTCTGGACTGGAGAGGAACCCCGGTTGGGCTGGGAAGCAGAGGATACCCTCTGAAGAGCTAGGGACTATACGAGAGTGAGTCTGGAAGGGAAAGGAATGTTGTGAGGGCAGTGGGGCCTCCGTTCTCATCTTTCCGTGCTGTTAGTTCTTTGTGTCAGCTAACCGCAATGATTCTTAGAGTCATACCCATTTTTCTCGCTCCTCCCTTGCTGAAATTAAAGATCAAAGGATAGAAAATTTCTTTTCTGAAAATCTATTGCCATTTCCTCCCCATTTGCTCTGAATTCTGGACACTTCCCCTGGTGGATGTGGGAGCCTGGCATCACCCCCAGGTTCCAGCTGGAGCGAAAGGCCCGACCCTATTATCTGTCCTGAGAATGAATGTTTGTCTTCCCCTCAGGGTCTCTTAGAGCCACGCGACTTGCTAGGGGGCAGATTGAAAACAGACCTGTTACACAAACGGTCCTGTGTCAGCCAAGGTCATCTGAGCCAGGCCCCCAGCTCTGCAGGCACCCAGGACTAGGTGGAGGGAGTCGTGAACCCAGCCTCTGCAGACTTCTCAGTCCTGTTCAAGGGTCCATGTTGAGGAGGCTCCAGGCTCGCCATGATAGTCAGGGCCAACAGAGTAGGTCTTTTTGTTGAGACAGGGTGAGTCAGCCTTGGGCCTGAGTGTAGAGTCAGTTTTCTTCCCAGGAGCTATCTCAGAGCTATGGGATGCATGTGTGGGGCAAGGGTGGGGGTGGGGGCAAGGGCAGTTTGAGTGTCTTGCCCCCTGGTGTGCCCTTAGAGGGTTGGTTCTCCTTCACTAACAGGCTAGGAGAGGTTGAGGGAGGGTCTCATGTTGGTACCCCTACCTTCTGGTTGTGCCAGCAGAAGGGTGTTCTCCATCCACACGGGCCTCTTCATAACTGGGGGCAGGGAAGAGAAAGTATATGAGGGCACAGAGACTCTGAATACACAGAGGTGAGGTGGGAGGGCCTAGAGGATCCTGGGGCTTGAGACATCAGAGCAAAGGAGGGAGGAGACAATACCTTTTTCTTCCCCTTTCCTCTTAGGACAGCAGAGAATTCCTCTGAAGGAGATCTGGGGATATTACAGGAACACCAGAGGGCAGTTTGGCGCAGGGAACTTTGTCCAAACCTAGTTTTGGCTTTTTCTTTTTTGTTTGCATATGTTATGTGCATGAAATAATGGACTTCATTATGTTCTTGCCCTTCCTTCCTTCCTTCCTTCCTTCCTTCCTTCCTTCCTTCCTTCCTTCCTTCTTCCTCATTTGTCTTGAGACAGAGTTTCTCTATATAGCCTTGGCTGTCCTCTTGCTCTGGAGACCAGGCTGACCTCAAAACTCTGAGATCAGGTCTGGCGGCGGTGGTGCACACCTTTAATCCCAGTACTCGGGAGGCAGAGCCAGGCAGATCTCTGTGAGTTTGAGGCTAGCCTGCTCTACAGAGAGAGAGATCCAGGACAGGCACCAAAACTACACAGAGAAACCCTGTCTCGGAAAAAAAACAAAAAACCTCCAAGATCTGCCTTCCTCTGCCTCCCAAGTGCTGGGATCAAAGGTGTGCCCCATCACGCCTTTGTCTTGGCTTTTTCATTTGATTCACTTTTATCTACAATAACGTTTTCAGAAAACATGAAGGTGTACTTGACCTTGTGTATCTTAAGTTCTTAGACACGGAGCCATAGGACGCTTTGAGGAAGCTCTACTCTCTCCGTTTGAGGAGTTGGAAGCTGGAAAAGGTTAAGCTGTCTGCTCAGGGTCACTCAGCCTGGAGCGGGGAGTACCCCAGCTTCTGGAACTTACTCCCCGAGCCTCTGGCTTTCTGTAGAGAGAAGTATCTTCCTCAGCTGAGCATCGGCCCCTCACTTTTGGGAGGGGCAGAGATTGTACAAATGAGGACCTAACCTCATGTCAAACAGGATAGATAGCTGGATCAGAGAGGACAGTAACCTGGTCTCCCCTGCAAGTGGGAGAAGCTCTGATAAGCCTACCTCAGCAGGTCTCCAGCCCAGTGGTGAAAGGCCACAGTGAGGTAAACTGAATGCTGGCCAGGTAGCCCATGGGGGAAGCTTCCTCTAAGGATGCTAGGAGTGGGTTGCTGGGACTTGGTGAGTCCTGTCCACTGCTGGCCGTAGCCCAGGTAGTATTCTCTGGCCCTCCCCCCTCTCTCTGTCTCTTCTCCCTCAACCTATTGTCTGTTTCACCACTGCCACCCTTATCACCATCCCCACCCCCATCACCTACCCCCGACATACACACACATACACACACATACACACACACACACAACTGGGCTCCAGTGGGGCTGCTCCGGCTGTCCGGTGGCAGGGTGTGACAGGGCCAGTCCTCCCTCCCTGCAGGGGTGAATGTGATGCTCAGGAAGATCGCTGTGGCTGCAGCATCCAAGCCAACAGTAGAGATCAAACAGGAGGATGACTCTTTCTACATCAAAACCTCCACCACTGTTCGAACCACGGAGATTAACTTCAAGATTGGGGAGGAATTTGAGGAGCAGACTGTGGATGGGAGACCCTGTAAGGTGAGGAACAGGGAGGGTCCCTTCCTGTCACAGCACCTCCTTGCCGTGCTTCTGTGTCCAGTTTCCCTAGACTCTCTACTCCCGTGAAGGAGTCCCTAGGAAGGTGCTGGAAAGGGGTCTAACTCGTCTCCCTTTCGTTTGCTCGTCTCCCTTTCCTTTGCGTTGGTCCTTACTGTGAGCTCAACTCCTTTCGCCTCTGGTCTCTTGTAGAGTTTGGTAAAATGGGAGAGTGAAAACAAAATGGTGTGTGAGCAGAGGCTTCTGAAGGGAGAGGGCCCCAAGACCTCCTGGACCAGAGAACTGACCAATGATGGAGAGCTGATCCTGGTGAGCCCCGCCCCATCCAGTCCCCTGGAAGACCCCTGCTCCTTCAGCCTTCCCTGCCAGGCTCCAGCGGGTTCAAAAGCAGCTGTGGCCATTCTCCTCAGCCTCCTGATGGGGCTGTTGGAGATGCTAACCCTTTTTGTGCAACAAAGTTGTGCCCCGAGGAGCCCACAGTTTTCCAGTGGGCTATCCCTGACTGCCTCCGGACTCCAGGAGGAAGTGGGTTTCTGCTTGACCCCTAGCAATGATGCCCAGGCATTCTTGCATTTGCTCTTGCCTGTTTGGGCTTAGAAGTAAAGCAGTCTACCTCTCAACCCTCCCTTTTAAGACCAAGGTGCCCGGTGCTTCACCAACTAACTACTTCTATCCTTCTAGACCATGACAGCAGATGACGTTGTGTGCACCAGGGTCTACGTCCGAGAGTGAGCGCCTATGGGTCCAAGAACTGCCACAGACTTCTTCCCCTCCCCCGACAGCCACTAAGCCCCCTCCCTTGTCTATTTACAAGCTAGCTCTCCCTTAACTCCTGAGGATCACTGCTTCCTCCAGGGCCTTTTGTTTTTTGCCTCCTCTATGCCAGAGAGGAACAGACTACAATAGCCCAGAACCCCTTCCTCCATCATCTCGTGCCCCTCCCCAGGTCAGCAGTCTCAGCTCCATACCAGAGTCCTTCTTCCCGGAGGAGACTATCTCTCTGGCCTCTACTCTTTATCCTTGTAGTCTGTATGATTTAGAATATTTATTTGTTAATTTTATTAAAATGTTTGAAAAAAAAGTAAGCTCCTGTGGCTCCCTGGGCAGTGGTAGACAAGTGGCCCTGTTTAGCCTCGTCTGAAGTGCAATGGGAGATGGTCCTGTCCCAGCAGGTCAGCCATGTCCAGGGTGCCTCCTTTGCTTGCCATATCTCCTCTGTGCTCTTCCCCAGCCCTGGTTCCCTAATCAGAGTGCTGGGTTCTAGGGAGCTGACTCCCACTCTCTCCACCTGTTTACTATCGTGTCGACATGGCTTCCCACATGGTTCCAGATGAGCCCAGTAACACCCACAGGCTGACCTTGCTCCTGCCTAGGTCTCTCAGAGAAAGTTCTCCTGCCAGTCAGCACCTACATCTGCCATTGTCTGTCCTCCATACCTCCAGATCTCCCACGTGCCCTTTCTGCTCCTGGCTTCACCACCTCCCAAGCTCCTTAGGTGTCCCTCCTGAGCCTACAGAGTACATACTCAGGTGTTCCAAGGTGTGACCGCAGGCAAGTTACTCAAACATCTTGGGCCATTTCTGTTTCTAAAACACAAAACTGTTTTAAAGCATGGTGGTTGATACCTTTAATCCTAGCATGTGGGAGGCTGAAGCAGTCAGTGAGTTCAAAGCCAGCCTCACTACAGTGTGACTCCTGTCTCAAAAGACAGGACTGAGCCTGGCTAGCTCAGTTGGTAGACCATAAGACTCTTAACCTTAGGGTCATGAGTTTGAGCCCCATGTTGGACGCCAGGTATAATGAGAAATCCATGGGATTCTGCTTAAAGGGTAAAAGGAATTTATTAGGAAAGAAAACTCACTAATGGGAGAATCGGGCTGTACTTCAAGGTCATAGGTAGAACTACATATAGATATAGATATCCACTACAATAACAGGGCTTCGGAGATGGCTCAGTGGATAAGTGTTTGCTATGCAAGATTGAGTGCCCAGGTTTGGAGCTCGTGGGCTAGTCTGGTGGACAGAGTGATGAACAACAAGAGAACCTGCTTCAAACAAAGTGGAAGGCAGGACCTGACACCTGAGGCTGTCCTGCGACCTCCACTTGTGTCACGGTATGTGTCTATCTTCACACACACACACACACACACACACACACACACACACACACACTACCACCAGCACCACCACCACCAACAACAAAGACGAGAACAGCTTAGGGCTGGACATAGCTTGCCTAGTGCTATGAGTGCTTGCCTTGTATGTACAAGGCCCCGGGTTCAGTCCCCAGTACTGGGGGTAAAATAATCACAAAGTTCAGGCTGAGGCTGTACTTTAGTGGCAGACCACTTGTCTGGTATGTACAAGGCCTGGAGTTCCATCCCACCACCACAAAAAAAAAAAAAAAAAAAAAAAAAAAGAAAAGAAAAAAAAACCTAAACCAACCCCACAAACTCACACAATGTTTGGCTTCCGTACTAGTAAATTCTCCCTGGGTCTAGCTTCAGGTGTAGCTGGGTCCAAAGTCCCAAAGATGGTCACTGTCTCTCCTTGTCCCTCTGTTGTGCTCCTCTCTTGAGTTTTTGCACTGTCCACATTCAACTTTGTCACACAGATACTTCTCCCCAGTCAAAATGAACTTCCGAGGCAGCCACGCTTACAAAGTTACAGCCTGGGACACACGGACAGGAGACACGCTCTCCCTGGACCCACCTCTCCACATCCCAAGCCGTGATTAGGTTCTGATTAGACTGTAGGAGCATCCTGGGACTAGTCGATAGCAACAGGGCACAGGGTCTAGTGATGGATCAAAGCTGGATCTTGAGTCACATGTGGCCAAAGAACAGGCAGACACTGATCATGCCTCAGAAACCCAAAGGTGGTAAGGAAGTGTTTTCAATGAAGAAGGTCACTATGATCCCAGTTTCTAATCCACAAAGCAGTGTTTATAAACCTCTCGAGGTGTTAGAGTTAAAGAAAATCTCATTATGCACATAGCACTTAGCAATAGGAAGCTTTAAAAAAAAAATAAATGATGGTTTAGAGCTGGGCTTGGCAGTGCTGGAGGGGGAGGCAGGAAGATCGGGAGTTTGGAGCCAGCCTAGGCGGCATGAGACTCTGCCTCAACAAAACTAAACCACAAATGATGAGTTCCGCTGAGCTTAATGATGCACACCTGAGTTCCCAGCATGTGGGGCGTTAAGGCAAAAGGGGTGACTCCAGGACCGAGGCCACCCTGCTCTACATAGGGAAACTTGGCTCAAAAACACCGGGGTTGGGGTGGGGGTCGGGGGAGCCAGGTGTGTTGGTCTACACCTTTTAATCCCAATGCTTGGGAGGCAGAGGCAGGTTGACCTCTGTGAGTTCAAGGCCAGCCGTCTACATAGGGAGTTCCACAGTGACCTAGAAAGGCCTCGTCTCAAAACAACAAAAACACTTCCCAGAACAAAGGAGGGCTAATGAGATTGCTCAACAGGTAAAACAGCAATTGCTGTGAAAACTCGACACCCTGAGTTTGGTCCCTGGAACCTACAGTGGAAGAACCAACTCCTGAATACTGTCCTCTGACCATCACGTGTGTGCCATGGCATGTACAAACCCTCACTCACACATCACACGCCATAATAATAAATAAACCAAAAACAATGCTCACTTGAACAGCGCATATGCCAAAACTGTAATGAAGCATACACCGTACTTTTCAGAACACCACAAGAGTTGGGGGTTTCTTTTTCTTTTCTTTTTCTTCTTTTTTTCCGAGACGGGGTTTCTCTGTGTAGTTTTGGTGCCTGTCCTGGATCTCACTCTGTAGAGCAGGCTGGCCTCGAACTCACAGAGACCTGCTTGCCTCTGCCTCCCAAGTGCTGGGATTAAAGGCGTGCGCCATCACCGCCCCGCTGAGTTGGGGGTTTCTACTTCTCTAATTCACTACACAGTTCTAGGGAAACCTTCAAAACCTGTTATTTCAGTACTGCGTGTGAAAAATTAGCAAGGGGTTGGATGGATGTAGGCCAGTGACATTCATGTTCAGCATGTACAAAGCCCAGGTTTCCATTACCAGCACAGAAACAAAATCAGATAAAACAAAAATTACCTTAGCTACCTCTTCATGTCCAAAATGAAATGTAAACTGATATTAGATGACCTTCAAGTGGCCCTTACCCTTTCTGCATTTAGCTCCTTCAAGGCTTGCAATCTTATCCATGCGTAAGCCCTCAGTGAGTCTCCCTAGCTTGGCTCTGGGTAGTGCAACAGCCTTTTCTTCAGTCAGTGTTGCCATTGGAATGCTCCATTACTTCCTTTCCTAGAAGGTCAGGGTGATTTGAGGTCAGGTCACCAAAGGGGTTTGGGGTGTTTTATTGGGCTCCTAGGAGGAACTGGGTTAGAGAAATGGAGGAGTAATTGAAGAGCAGGCAGGAGGCTGGTACAATGTTTGCATCCAAGGTAGAAAAAGTATGGCAGAGACTGTGGATTCTCTCTGCAGATGGGAGGAATTGGGGGGGGGGTGTTGAGGAGGGCCTTGGGACACCTGACTTTGGTTTTTTTCACAAATGGAAAAATCTAAATTCTGTTGAGGACTGGCTGAAAAAAGGGTCTTTCTCAGCACTCAGGAGGCAGAGGCAGGGAATCTCTGTGAGTTCGAGGCCAGCCTGGTCTATAGCTCGAGTTCCAGGACAGCCAGAGCTTTACAGAGAAACCTTATCTCGAAAAACACAAACAAACAAACAAATAATAAATAGGGTCTTTCTCCCACTGGTTTCTTGCTGGCGTCCACGACTCAGCTCCAAGCCTTGGTTTCTTTCTTCCTTCCTTCCTACCTTGTCTGTCCCCAGCCTTCAACATGGCCTCTACTCTGCCTGCCCCTGGTCCTGGGGTCTGGAGCTCAGTGGATTTGAGCTCCTCAGAGTCACAGACTTCCTGGGAGCTGTGAGGTTTGTCCCTCTGTTCACAGCCAGGGTGACAGGGAAGTTGTAGTCCTGCTTAGGGTGATGGAAGCAGGGTGTTCCCACCTGACTCAACAGTGAGACGGTTGCTCCAGCTTCCCGCCCTGCAGCAGCTGGGGCAGCCCGGCGGAGCCTCTTTCCCACCTTACCTGAGTAAGTCTTCCTTACTCAACAGTGCTGCTGGGAGCAAGGGCCTCGAAGGTCCCCACCCCCCACATCCCTGAGATTCTGCACCGTCTCTAGAGATAGAGCCTTTTCTCTCTGGAACCCAAATTTCCAAGAGTTTAGCCACAGGAGGCCCAAGCCTCCAAGACAGCAGAGTGCCTCAAACAAAATGGCATCCAGGAAGCCAGAAAGAGAAACAGCAGAGACAAGGGAAAGGGGCCTGTGTGAAGAGATGGCGGGGAGGCTGCCAGGCAGTGGCGGAGTCTTTATCTACACCTTAGGCGAGAAGTAGAGACAACACTTATCTCTGCCCTCCAAGAGACAGGAGCTTGGAGTAAATTAAATGACAAAACGTAGAGAGCGTGGACACAGATGAAGAGACCAGAGAAGCTCCAGACCTCTGAGGTCCCAGCACCGGACAGCACCAGACACCAATGCGGTGCATGTGTGGTGTTGATGGCCAAGGTAGAGGAGCCTGCAGGTAGGAGAGCTAGAGTCAGGGAGTCACGAGAAAGAAAAAGTGGCAGGGTGCGGGAAGTACGGGGAGAATAGTGCACCATACACACACACACACACACACACACACGCACGCGCGCATACACACACACACAAAACCTAGAAAGAGAGGCAGGAAACAAAGAGGAAGAAAAAGACAGAATAAGAAAGAAAACTGGGCAGGGAGCTGAGGGTAAGTCATTTGATCGGGACCCCAGAGGGCTGAGATTTTCCAGAGGGGCAGGCAAGGGAAGAAAGGGCCAGGCCCTATGACCCCAGGGCCTAACAAAGAGCTTATGGCCCTTACTGGCCAAGATGGATGGGCCTGGATGCCAGGGCCTTTGTGGTAGAGAAGAAAGGAAACTGCTCTAAGGAGGTCCTTGGAGGGGTGGGGTGGGGGTGGGGGTGTCCCAGACCCTTTCCTTCCCTGAAGGAGCTTCAGTGTTGGTGAGAATTGGGGAATGGGCTGAGTCCAACCAGGTGTTTCTCCAGGCTGGGCCAGCTGTCCTGCATGAGCAGGACAGGGGACAGGGTAGAGGGTGTGACCAGAGAAAGTGATTCAGTTATAGGCGAGGAGGGGCAAACACGGCAGAGAGGCCCCTGCAGAGGCTACTGAAAATGTCCTAGGGACCAGCGAGGGTGCCCTGGACAGGTCTTCTCGCCCTCCTTCCGGCCTGGCACTGCCCTCCTGACCTCTTGGCTTCCTCTTGCTGTTCCCTGTTGGCGCTGCTAGTCGAGAAACCAGTTCTGTTCCTGCCTGGATAAGGATCTTAGCAGGCTCTTTCCAGGCCACTGCAGAGACCTGTCAGGTCAACAGCACCTGTGACAGCACCCCACAGCTGTGAGAACTCCCACCACACCTCCACCCAAGCCCTGTCCCACCTACTTCACCTTCCCTTAGTGCCCTGCTTCAGGGTAAGTCCTCCTCTCTAACTCCATGCCCCGGAAGTACCTCCTGCTGTCTACCCGCTCTCTTCCTGGAACCCATCTGCTCTTCAGAGCAGGTGGAAAAAGGCAGAGCCCTCCCGTGGCTTTTCCTTGAGTGCCCAGAAGCCAAGCACTGCTTCTGGCTAGCCCCGTTCCTCAGCTGCCTGAACCCCTTAGTTCCTCCCCCAGCTCCCCATAGGTGCTCTAATCAAGTGTCCCCCTTAGCAGGCAGGGAGCCCCTCACACAGTCACGGGCCTGAAGGGTTGACCTCACTTAACCCCAGCCCTCCTGGGCTCCTCTAAGCCATCATTCATTTCTTATGACACCCTGGCCTCTTGCTTATCCTTTGGACAGCAGCCTCTCACTCCTCAGGGAAAAGACTGAAAGGTCAACTCTAGTTTCTTCTTCCTCATCACAACTTTCCCAACCCCTGACTTTGTCAGGCACACCCTGAAACCTCAGGTCCCTCCTTGTTCCTCTCCCAACTTCCCTTAGGAGTCTGGCCATATTGGGGGGTGGGGGGTGGGGACACGTGCTAGAGCTGCAGATAGAGAATTGCTCTGGAGGCATCTGGGGGTGTAGGTGTTGAGCAGTGACTAGCCTGGTTCCATCTCCACCCCTTGAGGTAAGCCAGTGTGTCAGGCTAGGCTGGGAATCCAGCTGGTGACTCAGGCCCCAGCAGCCCACAGCTGAGCTGTCCCTGGGCTGATCCTGTTCCCAGCAGTGGGGTCACAGAACCAGAGAACAGAGTCCCAGAGGAAAGGGGTCCCAGGATTGTGCCTTTCCTTTATGTGAGAGAAAACCAAAAGTAAGAACACAGCCAGTGTGTGGGGTCACTCAGATGTCAGGGAGAGCCTGGGTCACATGGGTGATATTACATGGTTCAGGACAAATCAGCTTGGTTCCAAAGATGGCAATGACACCCCCCCCCATCTTCAACAAGGGGAAGGCTTTTTTGGGGGTGGAAGGGCATGTTGGTCATCCCCAGGTCCTTTCCACTCTCAGCAAGTCCCTGACTGGATGCCATGCCTCATAGTCCTTCCAAGCTCAAGTGGGAATCACCAAGCTGATGATTCAGGAGGGATTTGGTGAGGCAAAAACCACCTTTCCCTGGCCTTGCCTGGGAAGGACCACTGGGGAAGACTAGCCTTGATGCTCTGTGGGCAAAGGGGACATCTGCTGGCTCGACTTTCCTCTCTTCCTGCGAAGCAATGGCTCCTGAGGGCCTGGTAAAGACATCCACGCAAGTTCCTGCCTTCCCCTCTCCCAGGGGCCCGATGGGCCTGCACCGTGGTGCTGTTGTACGGAGAGCCCCGTCTCTACCGTGCCAGCCTCTGCGGGGCTCCCGGTGCCATGCTTCCCTGACTCCTGTCCTGCCCCTTCTTCACAGCGGCGGATAGAGGCTAAATCTTTCAGTGAGACCGACCCTCAGTCATCTTTGTCAGCCCAGACCCCGACTCTCCGAGCTCAGCAAGAACTGAACTGCGGAAAGAGATGGAAAGGCCCGTCAGGCCCAGCGCCCCATCTTGGGGCAAGGACAAGTCCCCCAACTCAACCGATGCCTAGGACTTCCCACTGCCTTCCAAAATTTTTGGAATATCCAAAATATTTAAAGTCGTTCCTAAAGGCTAACTTCAGCTCAAAGGTTCAGCTCCTCGGCGGGATGAGACGCGGAGGACCGGGAAGAAAGGCGTGCAGACAGGCAGATATTTTCTCCACCACTTTCCCTTTTCTCTTTGTCTTCTCTTTCCCAGCCCTACTCTTTACTTAATCCCCCATTCAATTCACTGCTCCTGGCAGGGAGCCAGCATTGTTCCTGCCGCCTCTGGTCCTCCCTCCTCCTTCCCACCCCGCGGTGGGGACCCACAGCAGCCCCGGAGGGTTAGGGCACAGTCCCCACTGCTGGCCCCGCCCGGGCCTGGAAAGTTGAGAGTTTGGGTTTCTCAGGGCCCCACTTATTCCGATTGCCATTAGCTCGGGCGGTAACTAGAACGCCCCCTCTCGCAGCTGCTCGCCACCCAGCGTCCCTCCCGTCTCCTAGCTGGTTGAGCTAGGCTGCAGGCCCGCAGAGTGAGCCAGCGGCTCGGGGTGGGCGGGGCCCGGGCTGCAGGCCCAGAGCCCTCGGCTCATCCCGGCTAATCGCCGGCGTCTTTCCGCAGCTCCCACTCTTGCTGGGGTCTAAAGCTCGCTCTGAGCATTGCCCAGGGCGGGAGCAGGACCGAGAATCGGGGATCTCCAGTCTCCTGGAGAGACCGCTGCGTGCTCCCTGAACCGATCTCCAAACAGGCTTCTCCCTCCCTCTGGTGGCAGCTTTCTAAAGCACAGTTGATTTTTTTTTTTTTTTAATTTGATAGTATACAAAGAAGTAGGTTTCACTGTGAGATTTTGACACGTATACATGGTTATGCTTTGTTCTTATTTGTCCTCCGACCCCCACTGCTCTCCTCTCTCTTACCAGTCCTCTTCCTTAACTTCGTTAGCTTGAGAGATGCCTGGGAGTTCACTAAAGCACTCTTCCCGGTGTGTCTGGGAGGAGGCGCCATCCAAACAGCTGGGGGCTAGATGTAGCCCTGGCTGTCTTGGAACTCACAGAGAACCTGTCTCAAAATACAAACAACAAACAAACAAACAAACAAAACCAACAACAAACAAACAAAAACCAGCTAGAGAGGGCTGTATCAATGCCTCCTTGGTTAAGAGCAGTTGCTGCTCTTCCAGAAGACCTGGGTTGGATTCTCAGCATCCACATGGCGACTCAGAACCATCTGTAACTCCAGTTCCAGGCGATCGGATGCCTTCTTCTGGCCTCTTCAGACACCAGGCATGCTTATAGTTCACAGACATACACGCAGGCAAAACACTTATGCACATAAAAAAAATTACACACACACACACACACACACACACACACACACACACACACACACACAATGATATAGGTCCAGTCCAGGCTGAATGGTAGAAGGAGCAGGCTGAGGTACTTGAGTGACAGCTGTAGCCAGGGCACCCACACAGGAAGGATGGAGTTTCGTGCTCAGTCAGCTTCCTTCTCCCTCCCATTTTGTCCCATCTAGCCCCAAGCCTCTTTCTTGTATGACGCCTCCTCCCAGACACACCAGGAAGAGTGCTTTAGTAAACTCCCAGGCATCTCTCAAGCTAATGAAGTTAAGGAAGAGGACTGGTAAGAGAGAGGAGAGTAGAGAGAGAGAGAGAGAGAGAGAGAGAGAGAGAGAGAGTGTGTGTGTGTGTGTACATGACAAATAAGAACAAAGTGTGCCAAAATCTCACAACGAAACCTATATTTTGTATACTAACAAATTAAAAAAGGCCAACTGGGTAGGACAATTAAGAGCCCCGGCTGCTCTTCCTGGGTTCTATTCCCAGCACCCCATATGGTGGTTGGCTCACAATTATCTACAACTCAAATCCCAGGAGCTCTGACACCCTCTTCTGACATCCAGGAAGACAGAAGGGTCAGATCTCCTGGAACTGGAGTTACAGGTGGTTGTGAGCTGTCATGTGGGTGCTGAAAACTAAATTCAGGTTGTCTAGGAGAGCAGTAAGTGCTCTTACCAGCCAGCCTCTCTCCAGGCCCCCAGCCCTATATTTTGAGGCAAAGAGGTCGGAGCACTGAGGACAAGATAAACTCATACTGGGTTCAGACTTCTCTGCCCACTGCCTGCAATAATGCTCTGCTGTTTTGCTTTCTCCTGTCCCATGATGCCATCCTTGGCACATTTCAGAACTTTCTGGACACTTCGGGATATAGAAAAGTAATGTTGAGTGGTTTAGCATGTGACAGCCCTAGAGCTACAAATATAAAGAACAAACACCCTCACTCTCCAATCCCATGCAGAAGCACTTTCAGAGCCAGGTGTGGTGTGCACACTTGTAATTCCAGCACTAGGAAGGCTGAGGCAGGAGGATGGTGAGTTTGTCTGAAAAATAAAACAAACAAAAGAAAGTTCTTCTTTATTTGCTAGCCAAGGCTTGGACCCAGGGAAAGAAGAGATGGCAGACAGAGTGAATGCTGGGTTCCTTGTCCCCGCTGCCTTTTTCCTGCAGAGGGATTGCAGTCCTCCTGGGGTGGGGCCCATGCTCCACAGTCCTCTCTCCTGGGATGCCTTCCCTGTTCGGTGAGGCCCAGGGGGGGGGCAGGGAAACAAGCCTGTACCCTTGAGTCCTCCAGACAGGCCTGCCCCAGAGATTGCCTACTCTCTTTGGAGGGAGGCATCACCCTCTGGGAAGGTGTGGAAAGCAATATCTGGCCTGTCTTAGCCCCAGCAATTACTCTGGGCTCCAGCGCCACTACTACGGTCCCTTTGTCCAGGGGTGGCACTGCCCTCTGTGGGCTGGCTCCTCCCACATCAACCATTAACCAAGAAAATGTGGACTGGGCATGGTGGCACACACTTTAAATCCTAGCACTCGGGAGATAGAGGCAGTTGGATCCTGGTCTATATAAGGAGTTCCAGCTCAACCAAGGCTATATAGCAAGATCCTGTCTCAAAAACAAAACAAGGAAGAGAAATTGCCCCCTCAGACTTGCCTACAGGCCAATCCAATCCAATGGAGGCAATTCCTCAATCCTAAAATGACCCTTAGCTTGTGTCAGTTTAACTAAACCAAACCCAAACAACAAAAACAACAAACAAAAACCCTCAAACAAACAAACAATGTAACCAAGACAATCTCTATGGTACTTGGGGCCACTATATTAGGTCTGGAGCTTAGCCACAGCCCTGAGACACACTGGATTCAGAGTCATTAAGCATCATTCCAAGTCCCCTCCTGCTCATCTTCATCTGGGATGAAACCAACCCATTCAGACCCTTCCTTACAGTGTCCACAACAACACTCAGTGTGAAGAGAATGTCAGCATCTCTATGTGGGTATCTTATATAATGTATACTCTTTCTTCCTGTGTAAGATGGGATCAAGCTTGTGTCTTCTACAACCTCCAGCTCTTCCCTAGAGCTGCTCATCTCTCTCCTCCTCTTTGCTTTTCCTTTCTTTTGCTGTTGACTTTTAAAAACTAAAGGAAAATTTTACATTTGTCTCAATTAAATACTGCCTGGGAGTCCACAAGATGGCTCAGTTGAGTACAGGAGCCTGCTGCCAAGCTGGATGACCTGAGTTTAAGCTCTGGAACCCGCATGGTGGGAGGAGTGCCCACCCTGCAAATTGTCCTCTGACCTCCACATGCACAGTGTAACACATGTGTGCACACCTGCACACACATCCACAAGATAAACTAAAATGTAATATGAACTTTAAGTACCATCTATTGCTATTTATTTATTGCTTGTCTCCCTAGTGGCCTGGGTTGGCTCTGGGTTGTCACTATGCAGCCCAGGCTGTCCTTGAATTATTATTATATTCTTTTCATGGTTTTTCGAGACAGGGTTTCTCTGTGTAGCCCTGGTTGTTGTAGAACTTGCTCTATAGACCAGGTTGGCCTCAAATTCAGAGAGATCCACCTGCCTCTGTCTGAGTGCTGGGATTAAAGGTGTGCACCACCATGCCTGGCTGAAAGTGTGGGATTTTACTGCAGTTGGTGTATTTATTTTATAAGTGTCTTGCCTGTATATATGTATATGTACCATGTACATGTCTGGTCCTCTTGGAGGTCAGAAAAGGGTGCTGGATCCTCTGGAACTGGGTTCTGGGAACTGAACCTGGGTCCTCTGGAAGAGTAGCCAATGCTCTTAACTGCCGAGCCATCTCTCCAGCCCTGGTTTTGACCTCCTGACCTCCTACTGAACCCTTTGTGGACTGGGATTACAGATGTATTCCCAGGCCTAGCTCATTTCCCTCCTACTCTGTCAAGATCTCACAGTTTTTTTCATGATATGTAGATCTGATAAACACGGTTTCTACTTGACTCGAGGCTGAAATAAAAACAGTTAGCATGGGCGACTGCTTGCCCAGCATGCATGAAGCACTGGTTTAGGCCCAAGCACCGCAAAATGAAAACCCCTCCCCTGGCCACTTTCAATTGTCAGGAACAAGAGCAGGCCCCTTTCTGGGTTGCCCATAGAGCCCTTGGCTTGCTTTGGAATCTCTGTCACTGTTTGCCTGTCTTGTCTCTATCGATTGCTGCCTTTCTCTGTCCCTGTTTCTCTCTCTCTCTCTCTCTCTCTCTCTCTCTCTCTCTCTCTCTCTCTCTCTCTCTCTCTCTCAGTGGCTGCTGACCTGTTTTGTATTTCCCCACTGTAGAGGTATGTGGTCTCTATGCTGCAGTCTCAGAGAATATGAAACACCGCCGCTGAAGGCCTCACAGATTCCTCGAAGCCAAGAAGAGTGCGTCTCAGAGGCAGAACACTTGCTTTGTGGGTTCCACCCATAGCACCACAACAATCCTGTAAGCAATGAAGCCTCCAGAGGCAGAGAGGAAGCCCCCTGGCCCACTTAGGCCCTTACGTGTGTTCTGAGACAAGATATTCCCATACCATGTATTATCTGACTCTTAGAACAAACCTATGAGGTCATGGTGACCCTCTTTACCAAACAGGCCCACAGGTTCCCTTTGAGACAGGATAT
The DNA here is from genome assembly GCF_949786415.1 of Peromyscus eremicus. NCBI lineage: Eukaryota > Metazoa > Chordata > Mammalia > Rodentia > Cricetidae > Peromyscus > Peromyscus eremicus. The sequence goes on from NC_081421.1 coordinate 62,226,566, forward strand.
AACTTGTTCAAGGCTGTCCAGTGAGAAGGGGCAAAGTCTGAGCTATAGGCCTGCACAAGGCACAGTACCATGAAGTGTACTTGGTTTGTTTTTAACTCTTTGGGAGCCCACCACCCAGCTCCCAAATAAATACATAGAGACTTATTCTTACTTATGAATGCCTGACCTTAGCTTGGCTTGTTTCTAGTCAGCTTTTCTAACTTAAATTATCTCATTTCTCTTTAACTATGTTTTGCCTCGGGGCTTTTAACTTTCTTTATTCTACATATCTTTCTTTACTTCTTATTCCGTGGCTGGCTGGGTGGCTGCGTGGCTGGACCCTGGCATCCTCCTCTCCTTTTATTGTTCCTCCCCCATTTTTTGCTTCTTACTCTTTTCCTTAGATGTCTCCTCCTATTTATTCTCTCTGCCTGCCAGCCCCACCTATTTCTCTCTATTGGCCATTCAGCTCTTTATTAAACCAATCAGGAGTTTCAGACAGGCAAAGTAACACAGCTTCACAGAGTTAAACAAATGCAACATAAAAGAATGCAACACATCTTTGCAGCATTAAACAAATATTCCACAGCATAAACGAATGTAACACATCTTCAGCTAATATTCCACAACACAAGGGCCAAGTCTGAGTACTTGAAGTCTCTTTAGAACATGGCAGGTGCTCAAAGAACTGTTGAGAACAGCAGAACAGGAGGACCTCTTATACTCTTTCCACTGGAGACTTCTTTGTGCCTAAGAATACTTTACATGACCTGAGTAACAGGTAACAGTCATATAAACCAAACACTGATAACCATGAAGACATCTATGTTAAAGCAAATCTTTGCTATGTAGATGATTTTCCCATTTATTAAAGATGAAAGCAGATTTTCCTGCTAATGGAAAAGATTGCTTGCTTATTTTTATGTAAAGATGTTGTGGAATATTTCTTTAACTATGTAAAAGTGTGTTACATTTGTTTATGATGCATTTGTTTAACAATGTAAAGATGTGTTGCATCTGTTTTACCTTACCTGCCTAAAGCACCTGATTAGTCTAATAAAAAGCTGAATGGGGGGTGGGGCTGGAGAGATGGCTCAGCAGTTAAGAGCACTGACTGCTCAACCAGAGGACCCAGGTTCAATTCCCAGCACCCACATGGCAGCTCACCGCAGTCTGTAACTCCAGTTCCAGGGTACCTAACACCCTCACCCAGACATACATGCAGGCATAACACCAATGTATATTTTTTTAAAAAGCTGAATGTCCAATAGCTAGGCAGAGGAGGGAGAGGCAGGCCTGGTGGGCAGAGAGAATAAGTAGGAGGAGGAATCTAGGCTTGAAAAGAAAGAGAGGGAGCAAGAGAGGGAGATGCCCCGGGCCAGCCAGCCAGGCAGGCAGCAGTCAGAGTAGTCAGAGTAGGATATACAGAATGAAAGAATGGTTAAAAAAAAAATAAATAAATAAAAAATAAAACAAGGCAAAATGTAGATGAAGAAAACAGGTTAATTTAAGTTAAAGAAAAAAAAGCTAGCCAGAAACAAACATAAGCTAAAGCCAAGCATTCATAACTAATAATAAATCTCCGTGTCATGATTTGGGAGCTGGTTAGTGGCCCAAAAGAAAGCCTGTTACATAAAGAGTTAAGTCTTGGCTGAACATTTGATACTTCAGGACCACGTGGAACATCTTCAGCATTTTCAAAGTTGATCCATACTTTGATTTAAAAAATATTTATTATTATTTTTTAAATATTTATTTATTATGTATACGACATTCTTGCACGCCAGAAGAGGGAACCAGATCTCATTGTAGATGGTTGTGAGCCACCATGTGGGTGCTGGGAATTGAACTCAGGACCTCTGGAAGAGCAGCCAGTGCTCTTAACTTCTGAGCCATCTCTCCAGCCCCTTATTATTTCTTATGTGTACATGTCTGTGCATAGGTATGCATGGGTATTCACACGTTTGTGTGAATGCATGCAGAAGTCAGAGGCCTTTGGCACCCTTGAAGCTGGATGTGGGTGCTAGGAACTGAATTTGAGTCCTCTGGAAGAGCAACAAGTATGATCTCGCTATGTAGATCAGGCTGCCCTCAAACTCAGAGATCTGCCTGCTTCTGTCTCCTAAGTGCTGAGATTAAAGGTATGTGCCACCAAACTGGCCTCATTGAATGAGTTTTGATGAAACTCAAGTCAATAACTTCAATAACTCAAACAGCTATTTTTTTTTAATATTTACATTCCTTACTTTGTGTGTGTATGTACAGGAACATACATGCCACAGTATGCATGTGAAGGCCAGAGGACAACTTGTGGGAGTCAGTTCTCTGCTCACTCTCCTCACCCACAGGTCCTGAGCATCATGGCAGGGGACATGGCAGCAGGCTGGCATGGCACTGGAGCAGTAGCTGAGGGCACACATCTCAATCCACAGGCACAAGGCAGAGAGAGGCAGCTAACCTCAATCTCTCTCAAAGCCCGCCCCCAGTGACACACCTCCTCCAACAAGACCACACTTCCTAATCCTTCTCAAACAGGTCCACCAACTGGGGACCAAGCTTTCAAACATTGGAGCCTAAGGGTCCCTTGTAATTAAGTTCATTACCTTCATTCCCTTCTTCTCCAGACTTCATTGTTAGCCACCAGGGGGCACCCCTGAGAGCTTCGTAACTTCCTAACCGAGTAAATGACAACTATAGGAACGACAAACAACAAAAAACTTTCTTGAACCTATGATGTCTCTTGCCATTCCCCTTTGCTTGATGCAGGGGGAGGCAATAGGACGTCCCTGTGTGGGTACGAACCGGGCATTGTGTCTGTTAACATCAGCAGGGCTGGCTGGGCAGTGGGTGCTGGCGCAGGCAGCTGGGGAAGCTAAGGCAGGAGGATCTCCACGATTTCCAGACCAGCCTCATCCACATAGACCGACCATCTTAAGAAAAAAAGAAATGGGGTGTGTGTGTCTGTGGCCTGGGCTGGCCTCAATCCTCCTTTAGCCCTCGGAGCACTGGGAGGCTTCTCCTGGAACCAGGGGGTTCTTCCTGCTCTGGGGTGTGTCTCTCTGCAATGTGGCCTCCCTCAGGGGTGAGTATTCACTGTTTTACACAAAACACTGCATTGTCTGTTTATTTTTCAACAGTTCACGAGGTTTCCAACACCAAGTCTTTTGTAGATGAGAAGCTGCGTCTCAGAGGACTTGAGCAATGGGTGTGTAGAGAAAGGAGGTCCGCGAGCCCAGTTCTGTGCATCTTAGGGTGTTCAAGGGGGGGTCTGGCTGTTCCTCAAGCCTCCTCAGAAAATCACTGGCGTCGGATAGGATCTCTCCGGGTCGGGCTGCCTCTTTGGTTCCACTCTCCTGCACCCAATGAATCACGGACCCTGGCTGCATGTTGCACTGATCCCTAAAGGGTTAAGGCCTGGGTGCCGCCCCTTTTCCCGCCCGGCTGGCGGGAGTATGAATACCCTCGCTCCAGCTCCCTGCTGGAGTCGTCCGCTTCCGCTGGGTCACTGTCGCCGCCGCTACTTTTTCTCTCCCTTTAAAGCTCCGAAGGCCGCTCCCTTCTCCCGTGCTGCACGTCCTCCCACCCTCGGTGGGCCAGACCAGCAACATGGAGGGTTGCGTCGGGGAGGAATCTTTCCAGCTGTGGGAGCTCAATCGACGCCTGGAGGCTTACCTGACCCGGGTCAAGACGCTGGAGGAACAGAACCAGCTGCTCAGCGCCGAGCTTGGGGGACTCCGGGCTCAGTCCGGGGATGCCTCCTGGCGGGCCCGAGCCGACGACGAGCTGGCAGCCCTGCGGGTCCTCGTCGACCAGCGCTGGCGGGAGAAGCACGAGGCTGAGGTGCAGCGCGACAACCTTGCTGAAGAGCTGGAGGGCGTGGCGGGCCGGTGCCAGCAGATGCGGCTCGCCCGGGAGCGGACCAGCGAGGAGGCGGCCTGCAGCCGGCGCGCGCTCGAGGCGGAGAAGAGTGCGCAGGGCTGGCTGAGCAGCCGGGCGGCCGAGCTGGAGCGCGAGTTAGAGGCTCTGCGAGCGGCGCACGAGGAGGAGCGAGCGCATCTGAACGCGCAGGCGGCCTGTGCGCCACGCCGGCTCCCCGCGCCTCCCCGAGGAGCCCCGGCGCGGGCCCCCGAGGTGGAGGAGCTGGCCCGACGGCTCGGCGAAGCGTGGCGTGGGGCGGTGCGCGACTACCAGGAGCGCGTGGCTCACATGGAGAGCTCGCTGGGCCAGGCCCGCGAGCGGCTGGGCCGAGCCGTGCGGGGCGCTCGGGAGGGTCGCCTAGAGCTGCAGCAGCTGCAGGCTGAACGCGACGGCCTCCAGGAGCGCAGAGAGGCGCTGGAACAGAGGCTGGAGGGTCGCTGGCAGGACCGGCTGCAGGCCACTGAAAAGTTCCAGGTGAGGTGGCCACCGACCCGAATGAGACCAGGCTCTAGAAAGTGCTTAGGATGCCAAGAGACCTTCGGGAAGGGAGTGGGACAAGGGCAAGGGCAGCTGTATTCTGGAGCCCCTGCCCAGAACACGCAGCCCTAGACTTTCCCGTCCAGGCAGGGAGCATGGAATACTGAGACCTCATGGCACAGCTCACTTGTAAGGCTCGCAGGCCAAGACCCACTGTAGCAGCTCATCACTCTTTGAATGGCAACTTCCCTTTAGGATGGCTCCCCGCGTCCTTCCCTATGCTATTGTCAATCAGAGGGTTCCAAGCACATGCTCCCTCAAGCGCCAGAAGGTCCCTAGCAACCAAGGTGAAAGAAGGCGGGGTGAGCCACCACTGACCACCAGCCTCCCTCGATGTCACGACTTCTCAGCTCCCTGGAACACATTCCAGAGGCCCGGGCCACCCTCCCCCTCATACTGCACAGATGTGACCAACAGCTGAGAAAACAGCCTCTTGCCTGGCCCAGACAGAAGTCCCAACATGGCCACCTTCCCACTCCTCTTGGAGGAGAAAGATTCCAGAACACGTGGGAAGTGGAGGAACCAGGCTTGCTATGAGGAGCGGGGGACAGGGAGGACCCAGCTGCTTTCCTTCCAAGCCGACTCTTGAAAAATTGTTGTTTTCCTTGTTTCCGCTTTAGCCCTCTCCTCCTCTCTGTAACCCATCTCCTCTCCTTTACCCCATCTCCTCCCACGGGAGCTGGATTGTCAACAACATGTGCTACCATTTGGTCACCATCCTCAGGAGAAGCCTGGTCTAGGAGAGGCTAGAGCGTCCCCTGTGCTTCTCTGGGGTTCCAGTCCAGTGCTCTGGGCCGGGAGGATGTAGGTAGAGGAACAGGAATCTGCCCTACAGAGAAGTCCTCATTGCAGAAAGGGGGATCAGGGCCCAGAGGGGAGGCCCTTTCTACTCACTCCTCTGGATTGCTTTGCAGCTGGCTGTGGAAGCCCTGGAGCAGGAGAAGCAGGGCCTACAGAACCAGATCGCTCAGATCCTGGAAGGTGGGCAGCAACTGGCACACCTCAAGATGTCCCTTAGTCTGGAGGTGGCGACATACAGGTACACACAGATGCACACCCAGGGCCGAGTCCTTGCCTGAAGAGTTCGGGAACTTGGCTTTGTTCTTTCTCTGTGACCCTCAGCTATTGCTTTATAAAAATATTTATTTATGTGTATTTGGGTATATGCAACATGTGCACAGGTGTCCTAAGAGGCAAGAAGTGGGCATTGGGTCCCCTGGAGCTGGAGTTACAGGTGGTTGTGAGCAGCTCCACATTGATGCTGTGAACCAACCTCCTGTTCTTTGTAAGACAGCAAGCACTCTTACTGCTGAACCATCTGTCCAGCCCTCAGACTCACTTGAACTTTTAAAATTATCTATCTATCTATCTATCTATCTATCTATCTATCTATCTATCTGACTGTAATGGAGGCTTATGAGTCCCAGGGATCCAACAGGCTGTTGTCAGGGCTTGATGACGGGTACTTTGCCCGCTGAGCCATCTCACCAGCCACCTCAGCTGTCACCGTCACACCTAGACTTCCACCTGAGCCCACCTGCTGCCCCTGGAGCTCAGGACCAGAAGAGGTAGCGGTGTTTAAAGAGACAACTCAGTCTTCAGGGAGGAAACCGGAGGGCACAGGCGTCTGCATCCGCCCTCTCTCAAAAACAAGCAATGGCTACAGTTTCTGTGCAAACATCCTGGGGTTACCTGGGCAGTCTCAGAAAAGAGACCTGGCAGGTGTGCCTGATCATGCCGGCCTGTCATCTGACCTAGCCTCAGCTGCATCTAGGGTAAGAGCTGGGCTCCCAGCCTTTGGCTTCCTTTCAAGCCCCTGGCTTGAAAGAGTCCCTGGCCCCACCCCACTTCCTGCCCCTCCCCCCTTTAGATTGCCTTGGGAAGGTTGAGGGCAACAGCGCTGTCAGTATAGCCTCTATATGTGTCTCTTGTGGGAAAAGACCCCATCTGGGAGCCCCGCTGCTGAGGGCTGGGGCTATCACTCCAGACTACGGGGCCAGGGCAGGACGTCTCCCTTCTCCAGAACCCATTGGCAGAGTCGCAGGGGTGAGACGGGTCTAGGAGAGGTGGTGGAGGTAGGACCCAGCGATGGAAAGCCAGTGAGTAAGAAGGGCTGGAGGCACAGGGCAGGATGCTGCAGGACAGAGGAGAGTCTGCTCAGACGTCATGCACACTAGCTCGGAATCTCTGGGGAATTGATTTCTCCTCCAGTCAGCTCCACAGGCCACCGAGGCAGGGGCATGAATCTAAAGACCTCTGCCCTGAGGAGTCTGAGGTCCTAAGATGAGGGTCTTAGCCCCAGTCAGCCTTCTGAGGAGAAGGGTCCGGGCAGCCCAGAGGAATGTAACCACTGGTGTTGGGGGTCTGAAAAGGGTTTGCAGAGGGGGAGCAGAATTCATTTGCTTTTGTCTGTCACCCGCTCTGGGGACAGAGGAGGGAGCCATCCCATGGGAACAGCCTGAGAATTCCCACTTCCCCTTAGGAGCCCCCCTTCTCAAGCCCTCCAGATGGTGGTGTGGACAAAAGGCAATAATTAGCATGAGAATCAGCCTCCCTCCCAGAGGATGAGGTCATCGGCCTCGGCCTTGGGTGGGGAGGCGGGGACTGATCTGAGGAGGCCGATCTAAGCCTTAGCAATTCACTTGGCCCAGTGTCTGACTGTGGGAATCTGCATGTGGGGTCTCCCCGTGTCTCAAATATGGGTGTGACCAAGTATATAATATCTGTGGGTATATGGCTGTGTGGCTTTTGTATGACAATGGTCACAGTAGAGAATGAGCCTGCAGGGTCAGGACGTGCTACCTCATCTGGGGCTGACACCCTCTCTCCCCCTACCCACCAGGACTCTGCTGGAGGCTGAGAATTCCCGGTTGCAGACACCTAGCCGAAGTTCCCAGGCTTCCCTTGGCTTTCAGGGTAAGAGGCGGAGCCAGCTGCTCCTGGAAGCTCCACCCTTTACTCTTGGAAGATCTTTCCTAAGCAGTACCAATCTAAGTCTTCGATGCACAGCTCCAACTGAACTGATGTGCCCAGTCTAGCCAGTGGGGGGTCAGACAAAATGGCTGGTGTACTCTGGCCAGTGTGAGGGCTGCTCTATGGTGAGGTCAGGACGTACTTACAGTGTTTCTTACTCTGCTTTTCCAGACCCCAAGCTGAAGCTGCATTTCCTTGGGATACCAGAGGACCAGCACCTGGGATCTGTGCTTCCTGTCCTCAGCCCAACACCCCTGCCTTCCCCCTTGCCCGGTACCCTTGAGACGCCCGTGACAACCTTTCTGAAGACCCAGGAATTCCTTCAGGCCCGAACCCCCACCTTGGCCAGCACTCCCATCCCAGCCATGGCTGAGGCTCCCTGTCCAACAAAAGCAGAGGTCAGAGCCCAGGATGCCCCTCTTTCCCTGCTCCAGACACAGGGTGGGAGGCAACAGCGTCCAGAGCCTCTCTGGGCTGAAGCCACAGGGTCTGTTTCCACTGGTGTCCTCCCAGAACTAGAGGAACCTGGGGGCAAGCAGCCTGGCCACTTCCCCGAGGATCCGACCTCCTCAGCCCCATCTCTCAATCCTCATCACCCTGTTTTAGAGGCTAAAGATGGAGAATCCAGTGAGTCTAGAGTATCTAGCATATTCCAGGAAGATGAAGGGCAAAGCTGGGAGGTAGTAGAGAAACAAGCTGCCATAGAAGTAAAATCAGAGAGCAGCTTGGAGCAGGAAACACAAGAAGATGGTCTGGACATGGAAGAAATCCAGGATTCCCAGGGTCCTTTGCAAAAGGAAACCCTGGAGGCTCTAGGAGAGGAGACACTGATGTCTCTGAAAATCCAGAGCTATGAGACACCAGGGAAGGAGAATAGCAGTTCTCTGAGGTCTATAGACGCGAACCTCGGAACACTAAAAAACCCAGAAAAAGAAAAACAAACATTACTGAAGTCTTTAGAAGAAAAGGATGTAGAGGCAGAGAAAACTCTAGAAAAGGAGGTTCCTGAACTGTCTAAGCCTTTAGGAAAAGAAGACCCAAGAGTCGAGGAGCAAGAGTTAGTGTCTCCTGAAGGTACACTAGAGGCAGTTTCACTTACAGGAAAGGAAAATTACGAAGTGGTGAGGTCTTCAGGCGAGGAGAACTTAGAGTCATTGACAGCTTTGAAAGAGGAGAGCCAGCATCCGCTGGGATGTCCAGAGGAGGAGGAGCAGAGGGTTGAGAGGCTGGTAGAAAAGGAGTGTCTGGAGCCCCTGAGGTCTCTAGATGAGGAGGACCAGGAGACATATAGACCTCTGGAGAAAGAGAATCAGGAGCCGCTCAGGTCTGTAGAAGAGGACCAGAGGGTTGAGAGGCTGATAGAAAAGGAGTGTCTGGAGTCCCTGAGGTCTCTAGATGAGGAGGACCAGAGGATTGTAAAACCTCTAGAAAGAGAGAATCAGGAATCTCTGAAGTCCTTTGATGAAAACCAGGAGACCATTGTACCACTAGAAAGCGAGAACCAGAAGTCACTGAAATCTCTAGAAGCAGAAGAGGAGCAGAGAATTGTGAAACCTCTAGAAAAAGTGAGCCAGGGCTCCATGGGGTCTCTAGAAAAAGAGAATGTAGAGCTCCTGAGGTCTCTAGAAGACAATGACCAGATGACTGAGGGCCTGTTAAAAGAAGAGACTCAGGAGTCCTTGTGGTCTCCTGAAGATAGAAACCAGGAGACCCAGGATTCACAGAGGTCTCTAGAAGAGGAGGACCAGAGGATTATGAATCATCTAGAAAAAGACAACCAGGAGTTCCTGGGGTCTCTAGAAGAAGAAGAACAGGTGGCCAAGAGATCTCTAGGAAGAGAGAACCATGAACCACTGAGTTGTGTAGAAAAAAAGGACTGGATGACTGAGAGCCTGCTAGACCAAGGAAGTCAGGACTCGGGGAAGTCTCTTGAAGATGAGAACCACGAGACTTTCAGAGCTCTGAAAAAAGAGAATCCAGAGTCCCTGCAACCTCTTGAAGAACAAGACCAAGAGATACAGAGATCTCTCCAACAAGAGACTCAACAGGCACTGAGGTCTGTAGGGGATGACCAGATGGCAGCGAGACCACCAGAAAAGGTGGGTCCAGAGTTTGACCAGGAAATAGTTAGAGCTCTTGAAAAGCAGAACCAAGAGTCCCTGGTGTCACTGGAAGAAAGAAGTGTGGAGGCAGTGACGTCTTCAGAAACAGAGAACACAGACCCGCTGAAGAACGCAACAGGGGACCTGGAAACAGTGAGCTCTATAGATGCTCAAGAGCCATTGTGGTCTGCAGAAGTGACTAGAGAGACAACGAAACCTCTAGAAAATGAAATTCAAGAACCGCTGGAGTATGTGGATGGGAACCAAAAGACCCTGAGACCCCTTGAAGGGGAGACTCAAGAACTGAGCTCTCTGGGCAAGTGGGACCTAGAGGCTGTGGAGTCTCCAGAAGGGATGGCAGAGGGTAGGCAACAGCTGGAAGTGGAAGCGTGCCTAGAGATGGAGGAGCACCAGGAGTCACTGAGGTCTCTGGAAGAGCTGGGGCAGGAGCTGCCTGGGTCTGGAAATCCACAGAGGTGGGAGGATACGGTGGTGGAGAACGGGGCAGTCGAGCAGGACCCACCCCTAGGGAGGACAGGAGTGGGAAGTGAGGATGAGGCAGAGCTGCCCCCGGAAGAAGGTGGGAAAGAAGATGCTGATGAGGAGAGGGAGCAGCAGTTAGATGTCACGGGAGAGGCCTGGAGCCTGGGGAGCTCTGCGCCCACAGAGCAGACGGTCCCTAGTGAGGAAGGAAGCGGAAAAGGGAGTGCTGAGGCCCTCCAGGACCTGGAGAGACAGCCAGAGCAGATGGGGGCCCTAGAGGTCCCGGTAGCTCAGGGAATGCCAGAGGCGACAGAGCCCCTGCTGCAAGGTGAGGATAGAGCCCAAGCAGGTGGACAAGACACCGTGGAGGCTACCCTGGGCTCAGAGGTGGCTACCGGAGCGGCACTGGGGCTAGAGCAGGACGTGGTAGGGTTAGAGGAGCCAAGGCATCTGGCCAGGGCGGAGGCCATTCACCCATCCCTGGGGGAGGAAAGTGTAGAGGCAAAGGTAACTCAGGACTTGGAAGGGCCTGAAAAAGAACCAAAGGAGGCGGGTGCTGCGGAGTCAGAGATCTTTGAATTGCCCAGGACCAGTGACGCTCTGGAATCCAAGGGCTGCCAGGAGTCAGAGCCTGTGGTGGGCTGGGGAGTAGAGGAGGCCTCGGTGGGGACCTCAGACCAGGAGGGCAGTGACGCCCCTCAGCCCAGGCCCTCAGAGACAGAGGAAGATGAGGGTACACCGGCAACACTGGCACCCCCTGGTCCCAAGCTCATGGAACCCCGTTCCCCCCTGCCAGCTCTGGAAGACGCCTGTGAGCTGCAGCCCCAGGCTGAGGGGATCCAGGAAGCGGGGTGGCAGCTGGAAGGTGTGTCAGAAGTACTGGGAAAGGTAGAAGATGAGCAAGAGTTTGGTCTTGGGGAGACCCCTGAGGGCCTCCAGGATTGGGAGGACAGCAGAGAGGAAAGCGAGGCTGATGTGTTAGGGGAAACTCTCCCTGACTCTACTCCCCTGGGCCTCTACCTGAGGTCCCGTGCCTCCCCAAAGTGGGACCTGGGTGGAGAGGCCAGGAAGGAAGGCTGGGGTCCTGCCGTCCTGGCTTCCCAGGGCCTCAGCAGCCCCCCAGGGGAAGAGGAGCAAGGCCGGGACTCTGACCTGTCGTCTGAGGAGTTTGAGGACCTGGGGACTGAGGTCTCTCTTCTCCCAGGGGTTCCCCAGGAGGCGGCAGATCATCTGGGCCAGGTGCCCCCAGTCCTGGAGCCCGAATGCTGGGGTCAGGGGGGGGAGTCTGATGGGTTTGCCGATGAGGAAGAGAGTGGGGAGGAGGGGGAGCGAGGAGAGCATGAGGGAGGGGCTGAGTCAGGGGCTCAGTGGTGGGGGCCAGGGCCCTCTGGTGGAGGCGCCACCCAAAGAGGGGACCTCCTGGAACATGAGTCTGTGGGTGTCAGTGGTCCCTGGGACGATGGCCTGAGAGGTGCTACAGCTAATATCTCTGTGGCTGCCCTGGAAACCGAGTCTCAGGACAGTGCTGAGCCTTCTGGGTCAGAGGGGTCTGAGTCTGTTTCCTCAGAGGAGGAGGATCAAGTCCCTGAGCACTTGGATGCACCCCAAGAGGTGACTAGCATGGTCCCAGGGGCAGGAGATACCTTTGGCATTGGTGGCCAGGGCCCCAGCTTGGAGTCAGAGCATGTGAATGGGAGGCTGGAGAATGGGTTAGAGAAGTCTGAGGAGCAGGGAGACGTGGATTGGGGTCAGGATCAAGGACACCTTTTACAGGAACAGGAAGCGGGTACTCTAAAGGCTCCTTTGGTGGGGTCCCCTGTGCACCTAGACCCAAGCCAGTCCCTGGAGTTCCCTCGGAGTGGAGTAGATGGAGATTCCTGGTCCTCAGGGGAAGACTAGAGGGTGCTCCTGTGGCGCTGAGGACTAATGGTGTGTGTGTGTGTGTGGGGGGTCCCTTCCTGATCTGGGCCAGCATCCTCAGCTTTGATAGCTTGATCTGTGGTGTCTGTCCTGGAGAGGTGTGGCTGGCTGAGGGAGATGAGGTCCTGTCGGGGCCATCCACTTGGACTGTCCTGAAGGCTCAAGTCGGCTGAGCCCCTGTAGTTCTAGGCCCCCTTTCTTCTGCGTCTCACCTGCTGGAAGAAGCCTGGGTTCAGAGCTTTCCCGTGGGGCTGCTCTGGCCAAGTCTTGCTAGTCCTGCCTGTCTACAGCAGTACCATCCCCACAAGGTCTGGTCTGGCCTATGCCCAGAGAAGGTGAGGGCAGCAGTTATGACTGACCCTCCCTTCATCTCAGCCTGCTGAGATCTTGTTCTGTTCCTCCTTGTTTGAATAAAGTTGTATCCCTCCCTACAAAGTCTGGCTGCTTCCTTCTAGCTTTCCGGGAGTCCTCCTGGTTGAGAAGCGATGGAGTGGAGGGGCTGCCTGTGGGGAAGGCCAGGTTGTCATCTCCACCCACAGCACTGATTACAGGGCCCTCCCCACTGGATGTCCTCCTAACTAGCCCCTCAGTGTCTCCAGCATAATTAGCCCCCTGGTCCCCAAATCTAAACAGTTGTCTCGCCTGTGATGACTGACTGGGTTGGAGGTGGGGAGGGAGGAGAGAGGCCTGGCCACTTTAGTCGGGCTGTGCAGCCTCAGGTCAACAGTTTCTCCGAAGTTCAGACCCATCCACACGTGAGGGGAAGCTGGATTGCCCTATTATGCCCTGGGTGGCCTCCCGGGGCTGGGAGAAGAGGAGAGAGACCAGGGGAAGCCTCTGCAGTCCTCAGCAGAGGTCTCTTGTGGCATTTTCCTCACCTGCTGAAGCAGGGGACGGGGAAGAAAGGATAGCAGGGTGAGGGGAATGTGAGGGAGCTCTTCAGGTGAGTGGAGTGTGTAACGCACGATCCAGGTGAGAGCGTGGAGTGTGTAACGCACGATCCAGGTGAGAGCGTGGAGTGTGTAACGCACGATCCAGGTGAGAGCGTGGAGTGTGTAACGCACTATGTGATACCATGAGTGGCAGGTTCTGCCTGTAGGCTTCTCTCTCAACATCTGTGCAGGGCAGGGGGGCACCCACAGGCCTCCAAGTTGGGATCCCCAGATAGAAAGTATCTGCCGGTGAGACTCCAGCGGTGAGGAGGAAGACCGGTGCCCAGGTCTAGATACCACGACAGGGATGGCACTGGCTGCCCCACATGAACGCCATCACAAAGCCCAGAGCAGGCTCCTTCTCTCCTTGGGATCGAGAGTTCCCAAGGAGGGTAGACAGAGGCTGTCCTAGCCAGCTGGCACTGTGACCTCCTCTGTGCACACCCTTCCTGCAAATCTGTGTTCTGGTTCCGTTTCATCCACACCCTTGCCCCCCGGGGGTCCAGGATCCCGATTCTCCTACCCCACCCTCCTGGCATCCCAAGCCTCCGCTCTCTCTTTCCTGTGCACTAATAACAAGGTTCTCCTGTCTGGTTTGCCAGCTGACAGGCAGAAACCAGCGTGTTGGCATCAGGCAGGCAGAGCCTGCCCCTCTAACGGGACAAGACATCCTGTGCTTTCTCTCCAGGCCCTTGGGTACCACTGCTTGGGTTAACACCAAGGACAGAGCCAAGCCAACTAGCTCTGCCCTGTACCGGATCCCCATCCTGTACCCTCACCAGCGTGTGGTCCTCTGCAGTTATCCCAGCTTGCCTCTGATGCTAGTAACTCTACACAGGGGTCAGGATGTAAGTGAGAAGTGAGGACTTCCCTAAGCGGGTATCTCTACAGCAGGAGGCGTGGGCTGTGTGGAAATGGTTCTGTGTCCAAGCAACAGGAAGGTCAAGAGCTGGACAGTGACAGGGACACCCTGGTTGTGATCATCAGCATGGTTGTCATTTTACTGACCTCCTACGAAGTGCAGACTCTGAAAATACCAACAACATACAGCACAGCTCCAAGCAGAGGAAGCTTTAGCAGCTCCTGAGCAAAGGCTGCCAGGTTGAAACTGTCTCGGGAGACAGATGCATGCTGGGTAGGGCACAGAGCAGGGCAGGGCAGGCTACCCTGAGTGCTAGAGAGAATACTGGGGTGTGTGGTAGTACCTAGGACAGAAGAGATCTGGGGCACTGGGAGACAGAAAGCAGGCCGAGTGGTGGGCAGGGAAGAGGCTGGGGAGAAGGCTTGGGGAGACTGCAGGCAGCCCTGGCCGTGGGCAAAGTCCTCACCAAGAAGCCAGGAGGCATGGACTCTTCCTCAGAGAAATGGATGCTTCTGAAGGTTTGTGCACAGGAGCCACGGCCAGGACTTACCTTTCCTGAGACCAGGCTGAGCAGGAACAGGAGGGAGTCTGCCCCTGGTGCAGGTGCAGGCCATGGTGCAGGAGGGGCCAAGGGAGAGATCAGAGTGAAGTCTCAGGAGCTGTGGGGGAGACTAGGAGCACAGGACAGCATGACCCAGGGCTGTGGGCAAACACTGGACATGTCCCAAGACAGAGAGGCTTGGGACAGGGCAGAGAGTGTGCTTGGGACCCAGGACTCAGGAGAGAGGACCAAGTAGGGACCGGAGTTGGAATCTCAGCAGAGCTTGTATAGAGTGAGGAGAGGCCCACAGAGACCCTGGGAACTCCCAGAGGAGAGGGGGACCCTGCAGAAGGCCGACCAAGTAGCTGAAGAGGACGAAAACAGGGTAAGGACATTATAGTACTTCAGGGGGCAAGGACTGGTTGGTGCCGGAAGTCCCTGAGGACAGAGTGAATGAGTGACAGCAGGACACACTTCTAAGGGTGGAGTCCCCACAGAAGGGAATGAGGAGGGGGGCAAGAGATGAAACATTCCCCAACACACACACAGCATGAGACAGGGGGAGGTTATTCTGGGGCCTCCTCTGGTAAATATAGCCTCTGAGCTAGCCGGAGACAGGCTTGGGGAGGGGGGGTGTCGGGCGGAGGTGGCTTCCTCAGTTTGTTTGGGGCACTTCCTTATAAGGCTGTGCAGGCTGAGGCGCCTCCAAGGGTGAGGTCAGGGGCAGAGGCTCCCTCCAGCCCAGCCTGATGCTGTCCCTGGAGCTGCGGGGAGTCTCAAAGGAAATCGAAGTCCAGGCTTTGTGTTCCAGCCAAAGGCGCTCTGAGTGTGGCCTCTTAAAGCGCTCCCTCCGCCTGCCCGCTGTGAGCACCCATCCTGGGTGGGGCTCTCAGAAGGTGATCTTGAGCCCCTGGACCCTCAGAGCCTGGGCTTTTCTCCTGGAAGGTACTGGGTGAACTGCATCCTTCCTTGAGGCTCTCCGTCCAGATCGTTCTGACGTGAATGAAATCACCCTCGACCTCCAGTGCTCAGCCTCCGGGTCAAAGACTCGGCATTCATTCATTGTCTGAAAGAAACCCCCCTCTTCATTCCTGTGCTGCCCACGGCCCACACCCCAGCCTCGCCCTGGGCCACCAGCTGCTGCCCCTGACCTGTGCTGCGGCAGCTGCTGTCAATCACGCCATCCTCTCTGGTGGGGGGTGAAGGAATGTGATTTCATTTTGTTCGGAATGTGCTGTCTGTACTTCCCCGGGAAGGCGAGCCCACCCAGCCCAGAAAACCCGATTAGACTCTGGCTCAGGGACAGGCAGGCTCCCTAGTGAGTTCCTGTTGTACCCCATCCCACCTCTCAGGGGAGGGCTAAATTCTAGGATGGGTACTGCCACAGGATGACTGGAAGTTAGACTTGAGTCCTCCTGGGAGGAGGAGGAAAAGTGATTTCTCTCCTAGTACAGGTCCCCGAGCCCACAGGCCACCTTAGGACCACACTAGAGCACGCTGCTGTACAACCATGGACACAGCCTGGCTCAGGGGCCGAGGACCTCAGCAGTCTGCATTGGCAGGCAGAGGGAAAGGTGTTTCTTCTTCTAGGGTCCCTGCTTCCTTCACCCTGAACCCCCTCACCCCGACCTGCCTCTTGTCCCAGCCCTCTCCAGGCCTGGTGCCCAGGTGCTCCAATGTCAGTGTGCATCTTGTAGCCTAACTGCCATTCTGCATGCCCTGCCCCAAAAGGATGGGCCCCAGGTGTCTGAACCCCAGGTCCTGGCACCCTCTTCTTCCCTCTTAGAGTCTCCTCCTTCAGGCCTGATGAACTCCCCTCCCCCAGCTCCATCCTCCCTCCGGACCCTTAGGACTCAGCTGTGGCTCCAGAAATAAACTAAGGCAGGTGCCAGGAGGCCTCTGTCGAGGAACCCCCTCCCTGCAGCTGTGGGCTCAGCTGCTCGTAATCCGTTGGCCCTGGGCCCCAGGAAGGGTGCCTCCTCAGGAGATCTGGGCTAGCCCTGGGCTCCTCCTGGGTTCTCTGGGCTCTTTGTCCTCATTAATGAACGCCTCCCTCACCACTCAGGGGTCCCTTCAACCCTGCCGTCTCTTCATCTTCCTCCTCTTCCTCAGCCCTCCAGAGTCGCTCTGTCTCTCCAGGACTGCTCTGAGTTCCAGGCACCTTAGGGAACTTCAGCTGTAATGGGGAAACTGAGGTATAGAGTGATACATCTTGTCAATGATGTAGTGTCTCCAGATGCCAATTGGGGTCAGCAGAACTTGGACCAGGGAGCTTTGGGCTGCCTCACATTGAGTATTAAATATGAGTAGAATTTAATTACAGTCTTAAGTGGCCAACAGTCTTCTCTCTATTAACAATCAACTTAAACACCAAGACAGAGCCAACTGGGTACCCAGAGGCTCAGGGTCCACCCACTTAGCCTGTCACCTGAGCCATTGGCTTAGTGAGACGGTGTCCCTATATCCTACCAGCTTCTATTTCCCGCCTTTCCTCAGGCTCTGCCCAGGAGGAAGCTAGCTATTTTACAGCAAGCCAAACAGAAGTCAGACCTCAGGAAAGACCTCCATCTGGGGGAGAGCTGCTTGCATCATGCCCTGAGAGAAGGGGCACCTGGCAGGCAGGCACTGTGGGTCAGGATCTGACTACAGTGCCTGAAAAAGATCTCTGACAGGCTGGGCATTTTTAGAAGTCTTCGGGAACTGCTAAGTCACTGTGGACACCAGGACAATGGGACCCTTTCTCTGCCCATGCAGGAGTCAGGCCCACAGACAAAGGCCCCCAGTGAGGCTGAGACAGCCCTGTAGGAGGCAAGGGTATGGTGAGCAATAGGGTCAGAGTGTATCGGAGCCTCCAGGGGCAGCAGGAACCTGGCAGAAAGCCAAATCACAGGCTCCAAGGCCCTGGGCAATGCTCAAGCTCCTACCTGTGATCCAGGGTGGGTCTCTCTTTTCCAATGCCTCCTAAACACCAGGACAGGACACCCTGTTGGGAACCCCACTCTACTCATATGTGAAGGAGGCTGAGTGCTGGGCCACGCAGTCAGGGTCCTGATAGTGTGGCAGAGGCGACTGGGGGTGTGGCCCTACTCCATCTCTCCAAAGAGGTACGCGGGTGCTCTATATGGGGCCTCTTTCTGTGGCCCAGGCTAGCTACCTTCTGTGCAGGGCACTGCTGAGTCATCCCAGGACACCCCCCCCCCCTTTCCCCCTTCCCCAGGAAGCACAGCTTAGCCAGGCCCAAGCTTCCTGTTTGCTGCTCTGCCAGAGAAGCCCGGCAGGTGGTGGAGAATTCTTGTTCTAGTCCACTATCTACTTCTGGAACTCTCCTCGTCCACAGAGCAGAGAAGATGGTGGACCCGTGCCATGGGAGACTTGAGGAGCACCTTGGGGAGAGAGTTGGGAAGCCTAGGGTGCCACAAATCCACCGTAGTACTAGACTTTGCCTCAGTGAGTTCTGAACCCGAAGGACAGACAGACAGACACTGCCTCCTCTCCAGCCTGCTCCTTTTCAGGATCCATCCTCCAAGGTCACCCAGGTCATCCATTCACAGTTCCAGCCAAACGCCTCGCCAGCCTCCATCAGGCATTGCATGTGCAACCACAGGACAATACAGGATAGAGCAGGGTCCACTCCGGCCCCAGCCTCATTCTCTCCCCTATAGGGCCTTAAGAACCAGTTTGTACTCTTGGGCCATTCTGGGCTGGCTGTGTGGGTAGGCAGACGAGACCAGGCCAGGAGAAAGGAAGGTGATAAGCTCTGAGAAATCGGTGCTTTCTCAAAGAAGGGCCAGGAGAGCCCCAGGTCCTCAGCACTACCTTCCCAAGCCCCTTAGGAAAGAACCAAGAGTCGCCAGGTAGATTAATGGGCATAAGGATTGTGTCCACATGACACTCAATGTTGAGTGAGCCAGGTGTGAGGATCTGCAGCCATAACTTGTCTTCATCAGGACGGGCACTCCAGCCAAGGCAAGGCTGCACTGAGGAGTCCCCGGAGCTCTGGCTGGTTCAGACACCACCGGTCATCCACTTCCTAGCCCGCAGTGACCTCATCACTTCAGCCTCCGCTGACTCAGCCCTGGCCAGCATAGTCTGGCCGGCCGGAAGTCCTGCTCTCCCCCCACTTAACTGCTCCTCACTTCTAACAGTCCCCGCATGACAGAGAGGCCACGCCGCCGCCTGGTGGCCTTTTGGCCTCTCTCTGGTCTCGGTCCATCACGTCGTCTAGAATCACATACCTGTATCCACTGCGCCCTCTACTGGTCACAGCCTGTGAGACCCTTGGCGTGGCGGAGGACACTGGTCCTTCTTGCCTTGTTTTTTTAAATTTCCATCCTCCTGCTTCTCTGTCCATCACCCAGCCTTCCCTTCATCACTGCAGTTCCTGGAGGCACTCTCTGAAGCTCAGAATGAAGCCACCAGAAGGCCCCCTCTCCCCAAACCGGACTCTTGATTCAGCTGATGTCCCCATACAGGCAGTGATGAATCCTCAACTGGCTGGGCAACTCTTTTGCACCAGGCACTGCTCTATCCACCAACTTCTTGGTGACTTCTCTTACCCTTTTGCAAGCTAATAATTGCAGCGGCCCTACTCACACCTACCTTGGAGGTTCTGCCCAGCACTGTCTGTCCACACTCACACAGAAGCATCGAACTTGTTTGGGTTCAAACAACTTTATTTCCATCTGGTTTTGCTGGCACTCCACCCTGCAAACCCTTTGAAAATTAAGAATGAGTAGCACGGTGTCCCCTAGAGAAACTGAGGGACAAGGAGGCAGCTGACCTAAGAGAGAAGTTGAGGCACTTAGGGACTTACCCATTGTCCTGAGGGTAAAACCTGAGGGCCAGGGGTAAGAGAGAGGGCCCAGGCTGAGTGGAGCCATCCAAGTGTTTCCCAGAAACCCCTTCTGGCACTGTCCAGCCCCACCCCTCACATGCCACTCCCTGTTACAGGAAGCGCACAGGCAGCTGAAGAGATAGGGCAGTGCTGGGGGCAGCAGTATTCCAGGCCAGCTCCCTAAAGACTGGATGGAGGTGTCAACAGTGCCTTCCTGTGCCTTGGGAGACGTCCTTGTGGTCCTTCTGAGCGCAGAGCACGGGCCTGGGGAAGACACACATACTCACCCTCCACACTGGGTTCTCCCTTAGTCTCAGTACCCTGAGTCCTTGATTTAACTCCTGACCTTATCAAAATACTTGCCCTGCCCTTAGGGGCCCAAGAGTGGTTGCACGTTCTCAGCCATCTGCACCTAAGGGGTCTCCAGAGCTCCAGCCCACTTCCTCCTATTGGCCTCAGAGAGAGGCAGTGGTCACTCCAAGCTCACAGTCAGTGAGCAACAGGCAGAATGGGTCTTGAGCCCAGGGCTTCCAAGTAGCTGGTGGCCCCCACCTGCTCCCTCTTGTCACTCACAGGCCTTCGGGGCACACAGGAAATCTGAGGGGCCTCCCAGAGCCCGTTCTCCTGGCAGCGGATCAAAGGCAGGTTGCGCTGGGCCAGCCCCTCTCGGCACCGATATCGTAGTACGGTGTCCACCGCATAGCGCAGCCGAGGACGACCAAATATTTGAGCCAGGGGCAGCTGTGGTGGAGGCCCACAGGACACTATAAGGGGCACACAGTTAGAAGTGAGAGCCTGGCTTGTGGACGATGGTTCCCAGAAACTTCATGGGGAGGAAAGGAATGGCCACAACTGACGAGAAAAAGTAGGGGTTCTGAGCGGGCCAATGTAATGTGTCGCCCTCCCGCAGTCTGGGGTACCCCTGGACGGGCTCTTCTGGGTAGCTTTGCTCTCCTTTTGTGAGTGGCAGTCCCAGCCACCCCGTCCCCTTGTCCGCCCTCACCAAGCCCCGTCTTGCAGGTGTAGGAGAGGTGGTAGTTGCAAGGCACGTCACTCCACTGTCCCTGGTCATGCCACACCATGACCACACAGTTCTCCCCAGACAGGAAGTAGCTGTCGGGCTGCCCAGGGTTCCAGTTTTCATAGAGCTGGGAAGGGGGAGTGGAGGAGGTGGTGAGAAGCTTAAACCCCCTAAGTACCAGGAGGAATGGATGGCCTCCGAGAGCTGGAGGGAGGGCTTGGGAGTACCCCGGGATGTGGAAGGGCAGGGGTCTGGTGACTGGGACAGGGGCTTTGCAGGAAAGAGGAGACAGAGACAAGGAAAGAAGGGGTCCAGGGGAAAGACAGGAACAGAGGAGGGCAGGAAGGGAGGGAGAGACCGTGACAGTTACTGAGGGCGGAAGGGCATCCAGGAAGCGACCTAGCCGACATTGCATAAGAGTCCTCACCAGAGGGGCACCATCGGACCACAAGAAGTCACCCTCGATGGTCCGGTCATTGAGCCCAATCCACTGGTACTCCCGGTAGCGATCTGGGGAGAAGAACCAGAGGTGCAGTGGGCAGTAAGCCCTGTGTGCCCGGGCAGTGACTGACCTTGTAGGGAGTCCGTCCAAAAACCTGCTCCCTAAGTCTCGCTGGCTTGTGGCTGCTGGCTCAGGAACAGGCTCCTCTACCAGGAGAGCAGCACCACCAATGGACTGTCTCCATCCCTCTTTTCTCTCTTTTTCCCCAGGTAAGATAATTATATTGAATGCCATAAAGACTCCTTAAATTCTTTTCTTTTGAAAGTTTTTAATTTTTTTTTATTTTATGTATATGGGTATTTCATCTGCATAAATGTCTGTGTACCACTTGTGTACAGTGTCCTCAGAGGCCAGAGGGCTTCAGATTCCCAGGAACTACATGGTTGTGAGCTGTCCTGTGAGTGCTGGGAATCGAACCCTGGATCCTTCAGGAAAGCAGCCAGGGCTCTTAACTGACGAGTCACCTCTCTAGCCTGTCTCCCTGTTTTCTTAA
Organism: Peromyscus eremicus; assembly: GCF_949786415.1. Taxonomy (NCBI): domain Eukaryota; kingdom Metazoa; phylum Chordata; class Mammalia; order Rodentia; family Cricetidae; genus Peromyscus; species Peromyscus eremicus. The sequence goes on from NC_081421.1 coordinate 62,247,663, forward strand.
GTAACCTCCACACCCCATGGAGGCCAGGACATGCAGGTGGAGAATTGCACTTGGGGAGGGAAAGGGGAGAGCAAACCTTGTTACCACAGAGTTAGGGAAGCAGACGCACTGGGAAACAGGGAGCCGGGCAGTCTAGGTAGCCCTGCAAATGTAGGACATGTTGCCCAATCATCCCACAGCACGCCTCCCAATGAGTGAGAGGCAGAAGGAGGGAGGGAAGGGAGGGAGAAGAGAGAGAGGGGAGGGAGAAGAGAGAGAGGGGAGGGAGAAGAGAGAGAGGGGAGGGAGGGAGGGAGGGAGGGAGGGAGAAAGAGAGAGAGAGAGAGAGAGAGAGAGAGAGAGAGAGAGAGAGAGAGAGAGAGAGAGAGAGAGGAGTGAGTGAGGACAGAGTGAGAAAGGAGTGGAGGGAGGAAGGAGTGAGGAGTGGGCTTGGTGCGGAGCATGCGCAGGAAGCCAGGCTCCACCCACCGTTGACGAAGTCCTGCTCCTCTGGGGTGCAGATGCTGGTCAGATGCGCACCTAGTGCTCGGCACTGACTTTCTGCCTCCTCCCAGCTCCTCCGTGTGGAAAAGTGCTTGTAGCAGGCACCCTGGAAGGCTTCCCAGCCAGGGCTGCAGAAGTGGAGGCCTGGAGCACAGGAGAGGGAGCGTTTTTAGGCTGCCAGGTCTCAGATTGGCTTCTTCAACTGGCCGGCTAGCAGCAGGAGGGAGGGCTTAGAGCCACTCCGCTGCGTCCCAGGAGCCCTCGGCGCTTGGGCAGTGGCTAGGTCAGCTGCCTCATCAGCCCTGGCCTGTGCAGTCCTCCATGCTGGAGAAGAGTCTACCCTCCTCCCTGCCCCGGAGGCAGAACAGTGAGAGAGAAGTCCAGACCAGCTACATAACAAGGCCCAAACCAGTGACCTCCCTCCCCCTTGGGAACTAGTATATTGGGGTAGGGTCCAGTCTTCCGACCTGCCTCCTTGCCCCTCAAACACACTCACCGACATCGCACAGGTCCCCCCCATAGCCTGGCAAACATAGGCAGCGGAAACCCTCCTTCTCCTCCAAGCATGTCCCACCATTGTGGCAGGGGCTGGGGATACAGTCACCTGACAGGGAGAGAAGTGAAGTGCAGGAGCATGAGGGTGATGCTGTGCAGAGCTCTCCAGAGTGGGGTTCAGGGTCCCCCAGCCCAGACACCTTCCAGACCAGGGAGGTAACAGTTCTGCCTAGAGCGGGGCCCTTGCTGGAGCCCACCCCCTAGTTCTGGGCTTCTCGCCTCACTCTAACTGGCTCATCCTTGCAGAAGGGCATCATGCTCCCACCAGCGTGAGCCCTGATCAGCTGACGGGAAGAAGAAAGGGGAGAAGCCCTGGGCTGTCAGTTATGAGGCCTGGATTCCCACCAGTCTCAGGCCGGGCTACCCGCCTTCCCCAGCCTTCTCTCTGGGCCCTGCCGAGGTGCCGGAGGAGCTGCCAGCGTCTACTCCATTCTGGTCTAGAAGACCAGAGAAAGTGGCTTCTTTAACCAGCAGTGTAGACCAGCTCCCTCAGAACTATTCCCACCAGCAGCCACAAGGCCGGTGATGCTTCATGCCGGCACCGGCAGGGGTGGGGGAAGGAGAAGCTGAGTTAATTTGCTGGATGACCTAGCTGTAAGATAGACTGGACCAATCAGCCTTTCGAGCGTCCCTTCCTCACTTCTCTCTCCACCAACAGTCTCCCCAGTGAGGTGAAGCCTGGTGTCAGGTGATGAAGTGAGAGTCCTGAGCTCCTTGAAGGCCTCATCCCTCATCGTTTCTGTGTCTCCAGTCTCCTCCACTTCCTGGGCAGCCCTCTAACCTTGGGAGATACACTCCTAAGCGCGGTCCTCGGTCCCCCTGCTCACTAAGGCATAAGTCCCAAACCTGGCTACAGGGCCTGGACCTCGGCTGGGCAGTGTGGGGTGAAGGGACTCCTTTTGGGGTCTCCTTCCTCCTTTTCCACCCCACTGAGCCAGAAAGTATTTCTTTCCCACCTCCAACATAGCGGGCATGGGGCCTCTGGCTCCCTCTATGGGTGGGCTGATACTGTAGTAAGCCCCTTCTCACTACACCCCCTCCAAGGCCAGCGGGCAGAAAAGGTAACAGCTGAAATGGGTGAGCTGATGATGACATGGGGGTGCTCCTCCACTTGGGCCAGGGAGGAGCGGTGAGAACCGGGGAGGACTCAGCCTTGGCTGAGGGCTTCTGGGCCAGAAGGCTCCTCTCAGATGGTGGAAGCGAGCTCCTTTCCTCCCATGCCCCCACCCCTGCTCCACGTGAGATAGATCCTTGGTGTTGAAGAACATAAACCCATTTCTCCTGGGGTTGGGGGTGGTCATTAGTGCAGGGTTAGTGCAGGAGGGCGACCCTGGGCACAGGGGGCAGCAGTACTGTCTCTTAGTGGACGCACGAAGGAAGATGGTGTGCGTAAACCTTGGGAAGCCAGAGAACTGGCCCCGTGCAGGACCTGCCTGGGTAGGTAACACCCCACACCCTGGCTGTGTGGGTTTCTTCTGTAGGTGACAGAGGACTCCCGTGGGTGATGTGTACAGTCAAGTCTGGGGTCTCGGTAGTATGAGGGGAAGTGTAGATGGCCCGAGGAGAGACAGAGGGGACAGCAAGGGGCTGCTGCCCTGTTGGAAGAGCGAGGATGTTGGCTGAAGAAGAGTGGCAAAGAGACACGTGGAGAGACACAGAGGGATGGAGAGGGCACATGGGACCAGAGATTCCCGATTCAGACTCAGTTATGAGCAGAGAAGACAGCTGGAAATGGACAGGGTGTCAACAGTGGGTACAAAGCACTTTAATAGAGATTTATTTCCAAGGCTTGTTTTCCACGAAACAGTCAAAAAAATACTTCACAGAAGTAGTGGCTTAAGGCTCTTTGGGCTGAATATTCTGGTCCCCAGAGGTGAGGGGCACATATGGTCTCTCAGGCTTCCCCAGAATTGCTGAGAGGTGATTAAAGGGGTAGAACAAAGGGTGTGGGGGGGCAGCAGATGACAGGCCTGGCTTCAGAGGGTGTGATGGGTGGTGAGGGCACCGGGAAGAGGCATGAGGACATTCTGTGTGGCCAGTGAGATGTGAGCTACAGCAGAGGGCCCAAGGGTCAGTAGTGGGGCTTGGGTAGCAGAGAGGAACAGAGAACGGAGTGGAAGTGCAAGATGGGACACCCAAGACTGGAGAGCCACAAGGAACGATAGGGAAGGGGATAAGAGCAAAGGACCAGAGGGTCTGGGGAGAAGGCGGATTAAAGGCCGACACGTCAGGTGGCCCAGAGCTGGAGAAGGAGAAAAAGGAAGAATGGGGGCATCGACCCTTCCGCAGAATTACCTGATGAGGGAGCCACAGCCACTCCACCTCGGCTGGCACTGTCGGTGGGCAGTACTGGCTGGGCCTGCACTGAGGTCCCTGCCAGAACAGTTCTTCCAGACTTCTCTCCTGAGGGGGTCTCCAGCTCCCTGGCACCCTCAGGGGCCCACGTGGCTGGAAGCAGGGAAGGGCCATCCTCCAAGCTGGAGCTCCCTGCCTCCTCACTCTCTCGAGGGACCCCAGAGAGCTCGGGGCTCCCAGTTTCCCCCACTACTTCTCTTGCCCCATCTGGAGTGGATGTGAGACTTCCCTCCCTTGGGGGGAGTAGAGTCTCTGCAGGTGGTCCACGGACCGTGGGAGGCCTGGGAGAAGGTGATGCACCCAGCTGCAGAACGTCCCCGGCTGGTGGGGACACCTGAGAGAGTGACTCCTCTGTTTCCAAGCCAGTGGGGAGAGGGCTGCTGAGCTCCCTGGGCCACGCCCACAGGTCCTCCTGCTCCTTCTCTTCCTCCAGAGCCTCGGTGTCTTTGTATCTTTCTTCTTCCTCCAGGGCTACGGCTTCCTCTTCTGAGGACACGGTAGGTGGTGCACTGGATTGGGTTTCCGAGTCTGACCACAGCAAAACAGTTCAGCACCAGGGACAGCACCCCCAGAGCAAGCTGGGGAAGGGTGGGGCCTGGGGGAGGGAGGGCACCTGGGAGACCTGGGAGAGGGGTGTCCTTGGTGCACTGTCTGTCGGGAAGAACTCTGACCCCGGGCTACATTGTGAGGCAACACTCTGGAGGGTTCTGCAAGGTGCCCCTAGCTCGGGCAGACAAGGATGTTGCATTTCCCAGTCTTATCTATCTGGGGGTAGGTAAAGAACGTATTTCCTTCCCAGAGAGCACCCTCTAAACACATGCTTCTCTAGCTGCAGAGAACTGGAGGTGGAATTTACTGGAATACCACGTTTGTGAGAGGGACAGGAAAGATGCCTTGTGTGGTGGAGCTGCTGAGGAAAGGTCAGGCCAGAATTACGGCAGCTGTGACCCCAGCATCCACCTGGGCTTGCCCTCCTGCCCCCAACTTCTCTCGGGTGGTTAGAATCCAAGGTATGGGCTTAAAGTTACCTAGGAGAATCCTAGGGGCCTCTGATGGGTCTTCTGGGGAGAAGCTGCCTCCTCCCCCATCCTCCATGATGGGAATGGAGTAGATGGCCCCACGAGACTCGCTCTCCATAGCTTCCCGAGGTAATTGCAGTTCCTCCAGTTTCTCTGTCACTGTGACAATGGCCTCTAGTCCATCAGAGGCTGGGCTGGAGGCCTCAGAGAAGGCAGAGGGCTGGGCAGAGTCTGTGGCAAGAGGAAAAGGCCAATGGAGAGCTAAGTAGGCAGCTGAGTCCTTCTAGGGCATGGCCTGCATTTGAGGCAACAGGCCCTGGAATGTGCTTCATCCTTCCACAGCTTCTCACAGGGAGCCCAAGGGCACCCTGGAACATCATCACTCCTCCCTCAAGTACTAATGGAGTGCCTGCTAGTTTTCAGCCAAGCGTTTTCTGGGTATGGTATAGAGAATGCCGGGGAAAGCCCATCCTGAGAAAACTGACATAGGCAATAAACACATTAGATACACAATAAAGGCAACACTTGAGAAGTTATAAGACAAAGTGGGGGCTCATTTTCCTTCAGAGGGGTCTGGAGCATCTGAACGAGCTGCTCCCTGAAATGAGGGAACACAGAGTGGGTGGATGGAGCAGTCTCTGTACTTTGTAGCCTGAGTCTGGGTTGGGAAGGGTACAGACTCCATCCCCCAGGCACATCACTGTCTGGTGACTTGGAGCTCACTAAGGCAACAGAGAAAAAGGGAGGGAGCACCTTCTGCGTGCTCTGCTCAGTGGCTTGGGATGAACTGCCTTGTCCCCTGGGGAAGGAACACAGGACAGAGCCAATGTCTCCAAAGTAGAATTGGGCTAAGAGGACCCCAGAGGGCTGTCTCTGGCCAGGACAGACAGAACTGTATGTCCCTGGCCCCCTGACCTGTTCCAGTGAGTCTTGCTCCATCCCACTCCAGACCAGCAAACCTGCATCCCCGCTGCCTGACCTCCATCTTCCCCCCCCCCCCACTAATGTCTCTTAGTGTCTCTTTCAGGACAGAGTGCTTAGCTCAGTACCTGCACCCAGCTGACTTCCAGGTACCACCCTCTGTCCACTCATCAGCATTCCATGTTGAAAGACCTGACACCTGTAAGCTGTAGGGTCTGGGGTACACCCAGGAGCTCCTGGGGGCTTGTGGCTCACTGAAGAACTAGGACAGTTGGTTCGTGGGTGGGAAAGAGTGTCAGCCACCTGTGCTGGCCAATATGCTGACAGAGATGTGGGGACTGAGGCAACTTTGGAACTGGCGGAAACGGGTACAGACTACTGAGGGGGAGGCAGGTGAAATGACGCAGAGGACACAGGGAAGATGCCCAGACCCTAGATGACAAGCTGAGCACCATTAAGACCCCTGTGGGCAAATGACCAAGAAGGTGGTGAAGGCGAGGCTAGACTTCCAGGCCACTCACCTCGGAAGCAGTAGACATTGAAGCGGTTCTGCTTGCTGGGGAAGCCGGTCTGGTTGGGGAAGAGGAAGAGGGTCTTGACTCCCGGCAGACCCCCACCACAGCGTTGGCTGGGAGTGACGATGGGGTAGCGCACGCTGCCATCAGCCAGCCAGCCGGGGCTGCATCGGTCCAGGCCACCATTCCAGGCTGCATACAGCTGGCCTGTGCTGGCAATCTGTGCGCCCCGTTCCAGACAGTAGTCCCGAGCCTCCTCCCATGTCAGCTTGCCGGGAGGGGCGCCTAGAAACAGTTCTCCTGAGTGAGAAGAGGAGCTGGGTCATCAGGCAGTTGGCAGTCCTTCACCCTGGACTCTTACAGGTCCCCAAGCAAGCTCATTCCTGACATGGGGTCACCTTGCCCACCTGACAGTATTAAGGTCTGCATGAAACCCAAGATGAAAACGAGTGTGGAGAGGAGCCCTGACCCCAACTCCTCACTCTATCTAGGGGTTGGCACCGCCGCCACTCACCCCCAGTTGGCAGCTACCTGTCAGGTTGGCTCACGGCTTGCTTCTGAGACAGTGTTTGGAGGAGTACATCAACTGCCCGCCTATTCTGCCCTTAGACACATGAAGTCTACTGGAGGTCCCAGAAGAAACCAGGGGCCTTGTTGCAGAAGGGCTTCTCACTCTCAATCACCATTTAGGTCTTCGGCATAACAGTAGACATCGTAGAGGTCCTCAGGACCCACCACTCCGTAGTTCCGGACTCCAGGGTAGCCGTCCATGTCTCCATAGCAGGCCTCCCGTGGGTTCTGGATGGGGTACCTAAGAGAGAGGAAGAGCCTAAGGACTGGTGTCTTCCCCCAGGAGGCTGTTCCATATCAACTCTACTGCTGTGTGACAAGTGGGGAGGGGGATGTCAGGATGCAGGGAAGTACGCCCCAGGTAGGGCTTCATCCACTTTCCTCGGGCCAATTTTCTTCCCAGAGGCAGGGAGCCCCAGGGAACCTCGGTGCAGGGTGGAGGCAGCAAGCACCCGGCTATGACCAAGGGCCCCTGGTCCACACCCGCAGCCCACCTCACAGTCTGGTCGGACAGCCAGCCGGCGTCACACTGCTCATAGCCGCCGAGGTAGGCAGCATAGAGCTGCTCAGGGGTGGCGATCTGGGCACCTATACGGGCACAGGCTTCCTGGGCTCCAGCAAAGGAGAAGGCATAGCGGGCAGAGCCCTCTCGGTAGAGGAAGACGACCCCTGAGGAGCAGAGAGGACTCCTGAGCCTGACGATCACCAGCACACTGACCTCCCTCCCTGTCACTCCCTGTCCACAAAAGGCAAAGTCCCATTGTGCTCACTCTAGGGCTTGCGGGACTGTTTCCCCGCCCTCCTTTTCCAATTCAGCTTCTGCCTTTCACGTGCAAGGTGTGCTAAGCCTTCTCACACTCTGCTCCCTGCGGGGCCAGAGTCCTTTCCTCCCTCTCTGTAGGGTCCTCACTCCACTCTGTCTTCTCACCTTTGACCTTGACCTCCACAGCGTCACTGCTGTCGTCGATACCGTGCTGGACCTCGCAGCGATAGACCCCGGAGTCATTGGGCCGCAGCTCGCTCAGCACCAGAGACACATCAGTGAGCGATGCGGGGTAGGCGGGCAGCGCCACTCTGAACCTGTAGGCTTCGTTTACCTTCACCCGCAGACCGCGCGCCACCAGCACCTCCGCCTCCCGGTCCCCAGACAGAAAGGTCCACTTGACCCGGGGAAAGCCCGGCGCGGCCCGGCGGCTGGTCAGCGGCCGCAGGTGGTGGACGTGGCACGGGATGGTCAGGGCGCCGCCCAGCACGCCCCGCAGCTGCGCGGTGCCAATGCGCACGCGGAAGGCTCGGTCCTCTGTGGACAGGGGTCAAAGCCCGCTGCAGCCAGACGCAGGACGCAGTGCGCCTGTGCGCGTGGCTCCAAGCCCCGCCCCCCAGGACCAACCCGCTTAGGGTGTCTTCGCCCAGCTCAGGATGCTGAGCCCTGCCCAGGGTCCTGAATCGGATCCTCCACCCTTAGCCTCTTGCCTTCGGGCCCTTTGCAGCCCTGACTCCAAGACTCCCCCACCTTCCAGGGTCCCCACCTCATTCCTGTTGGCGCCAACCCTTGCCCACAGAGCTTCCACGTCTGTCTCCTTCCCGGTACCCGGGCTGGAAGCAGGTGGCTGGGGTTGAACTGAGACGGCTTTCTGTCCTAGGGGAGATGCTGCAGAGAGACAAAGGTCCTCTGGAGGGTTGCTTACCTGAGCTGTCCTCTTTCAGATCCTCAGCTAGGGCTGCAGGGGCCTGGGTCAGTACCAGGGCTGCCAGCAGGGACAGAAGCAGTGGGATCATGCTGCAAACTGATGGAAGAAGTTGAGGAGGAAAGATGAAAGGTGCGGTTAGACTTCGGGATGGACTTCCTCTGGCTCTCTGTCGCCCCATATGGGCAGCGTATACCAGAATCACCACTAACTCTGTTTCTGATCCCATCTCCTCAGTACCAAGAGGTGTCCCCAGTCAACTCATTGTGTGACCTAAGCCAAGGTCCTTACCATCGCTGAGCCTCTGTTGTCTTAATTATAAAGGGGGAAAAAAGCACCATCATTACTACCTTATGCATTTTGATGTGTCCATGTGCTTTGAGTGATCTGTCTGCCTGTCTTTCTATCTGCCTATCTAGCTGCCATTTATACATAGTTATCGTTATCTATTATCTACTTACCCAACTATAGTCTACAGCAGAAAGCACCCTGTGCACATGCCAGCACCACACACAGAGTAGATGCCCAGTGAACGCTAATAACACAATGAGTGGCACTGTGCAACCAGCTCTCCGTACACTAGTGTTCCAGATCTGTGCATCCAACCAGCCATCCGTCAAACATTCAGAAAAAAAGAGTCTGTCCTGAACACATACAGATTCTTTGTCACTGTTCCCTAAACAGCATATATGCACTTAGAAATTATAAGCCACCTAGAGACGGGTCCCTGTGTGTGAAAGGCGTGCGTAGGTGGGGTGCAAAGATGGCATTCTATGTGAATGCATAGAACACCTGCAGGTTCAGGCAGCCCCTGGGGGCTGGTGAGCCGAACCCACAGATCCATGGGGTGGGGTTGGGAGCACAGCTGTGGTCCCACTTTCCCCTGCCCTCAGGGGCCGACCCTAAGCCTCCTGACTTCCCTGCCCCGCCATTCCTCCTCCAGGAGGGCCTCCTAGACTGAACCCAGACACTGCAGCCTCTCCTGCTTCCTCCCCACAAGGACTTGTAAGGAAGCTTCCCTGGTGCCCAACATCCTCTGCCCCCTCCATCCCTCCTACTCTGCTCCCAGTCATTCCCCTCTGCCTGGCACGGGCTTTCCCACCGGATCTCCTGGCTCAGAAGCCAGCTGGGACAAAGACCCTGTCCCTGCCAGTCTGGCCTCTGTCCAGTGGCTCCTTCCCCCACCCATCTTTTGTGAAAGCCTACAACTTGGAGTGTACTGGAGAAGGGTACAGGAAGAAGCCAACCCCCCCCCCCCCCCTGCCCTGGCCATCAGCTCTGGAAGCAGCTTCTCTTTCTGAGGATCTCAGTGCACTTACACTCTCAGGGAAAAAGGGAGGTGGATGCCCAGAGAGGGCTAGGGCTAACTCTGGGCCACCAGCAGAGTCAAAGCTGGAGCCACTGTACTCTCAGGAAGGACATGAACACTGTCTTTAAGAGCCAGAGTTGGGAGAACATGAGGACCCAAGTCTGCATGGCTGATGATACAGCAGGGATCAAAGTTAAGAGGTCAGGCAAGATTTCCTGCAGATTATACTTATCTGCACTGGCTGCCTCTCTCACTCCAACCCTCCCTCGCTCTGCCTAAGTGATGGGAAATTTCCTCCCCTCAGGTCCTCCCAGGTCTTCCCAGGCCAGACTCCCCTGCTAACCACCGCTGTGGTCCTCACTCTCGGTTGGGCTGTGCGAGCTGTAACTAGGGTTATGGCTGGGAAGCAAGAAGGGAGCCAGGTGCCGGGGCGTTCAGAGGACAGGGGTTGCTGGAGAGGCCAGGCCGGTCCACTCTTCGGTGGGAGCAGGAGCTACTCACACGCCCGGCCCCGTGGCCACCCCTTTTACCTGTGTTGGGACAGCAGGGGACGAGAGAGGAAGCCCGAGGTCAGAGGATCCGACTGCCTTGGGACATGAGTTTCCGAGCCGAGTGGCCAAGAGCGGCTCCTGATCGGAGCTCCAGCGCTCTGACCCTTCCCGGAGGAAGACGACAGAGACGCTACGCTAGCTCAGCAGCCCCCTACCTCCGGCCGGGGCATCCTCGGCTGCTGCTGCGCAGCTCGCCCACTGGCTCCTGCAGGCTGCGCGGCGGAGGCAGGGAACGAGGGGCCGCGTGGCTTGGGGCACCGAAGCCGGTACATCGCCCTGTACGCCTGCCCTAGGAGAGGCGCCCCCGACCGCGCCCTCGGGTGCGCGGGGACCCCAGGAAGCTGGAACGGGCGACCCTCCCGGTCGCCCACAGCAGTCAGGCCCGCGGCCCGCCCTCGCCCACGCCCGGATCCTCAGGCTCAGAGAGGTCAAGAAACTTGCCCAAGGTCACACAGCAAGTAAGCGGCCGGCGAAGCCCGGCCTCCGCACTCACCTTGCGAGGTCCCCTCGGCACACCGCGCGTCCCGCAGCCGCCGCCGCCGAGACTGCGGCGCAATGCGCGGGCGCGAGCAGGGCCGGGCGCGCGGGACGCAGAAGGGGGCGCCAGCCCGCCGGGCGCCGCACAAAACCCCCTTTCTTCCCACGCGCCCCGCCTTCCGCGCCGTCCCCGACTCCAGCCGCCCCCGCGGGGGGCTCTGCGCGGTCACGGGACCCGCCGCCTTCTCTGCGCCGGTTCCGGGCGGCAGCGGCCAGAGCGAGGACAAGCGAAGTAGGACAAGGTTCCGCGGACGGGAGCCCAGGACTTGCCGCGGGGAGGGCAGAAGGGGCGGGGAGGGAGCGACGGAGGGCGCGGTGGCGACGCAAGGAGGCGAGTGAGAGCGCCGGAGGGACTTCCCATGGGGCCAAGGGAGGAGGACCGACTCAAACTTCGTAGCGCAGAGGATGGAGGGCTGATGGGAGCTTTGACTCGGGAAAGAGGGCACCGCCGGGTGAACCTGGCAAGCCGTTTTCTGAGGCCAGAGAAGGTGCTGACCACCGCAGCCTCCCCGCTTGAGGAAGCTTTGGTTGGACTGGGCTCCCTCCGTGCTCCCTCTCCCAGCACAGAGGAGGAGCTGGCTTGGCGGTCGTTGGCTGGGCGGAGGTGGGACAGCAGAACGACGGGTTAGCCAGCGTAAGTCAAGAAAGTCTGGGGCGTCAGTGGCACAGTGAGCGGACGCTCCTGATGGAGCAGGCATCAAAGGCTGCAAAAACCCATGTGCAGGGGAGAGCCTGCTAGCCCCGGTTGGGCTGCCCAGTGTGTAGCCTGGTGCCCGGGGGTGGGCCTTGAGGACTGCCAGCTGCCCGCCCCCACTTTGCCCGCTGCTTCTCCCTGCTTTCCCAGGCTCGCCACTTTTTCCTCTCCCGCCTGGGACTCCAGGCAAAGCCTTGGCACCAACTTGAGGCGACTCAGCCAGATCCCTGCCCCTCAGTCCTCTGGACGCCAGCAAGGCCAGGGTGGGGGCCTTGGCCTCATCATCTCCAGATCCCCAAATGCACCCTGTGCACCTGCGACACCTTAACCCCCCAACCCAGGGAACGTCGGGACAGTTTCCCAACCATGCCCCACCCCCATGCTGTGGACTTAGTTCCAAAACGCCTTCAGAACCTCTAAAAAAACAAAGTCCTCTCCAAACCCTTAAAAGTTTAAAGAGAGGATTCCAGCTCATGCCGCCCACTGTAGGGACAGGACAGAAGGACCTTGGAACCAGAGCAGAATCACGCAGGGAGACAAATGCCAAGCAGTGGCACCCAAAAGGAAGGCGACAGAGTAGGGCTCCTGAAGAAGCTGGGCAGGAGGTCTTCGTTTATTCATTCCAAAGCCAGCTATGGACCCGGCCCTGTTTGGGGTTCTAAGACGGGTGGAGTCATCAGTCCAGAAGGACTCCGAGGCTTTGGGGGCCAGGGTGACATCTGCGTGGCTCATCAACACAATGGCTACATAGGGCTGCAGGTCCACGGGGGTGGGGGTGAGGGGGTGCGATGGGATGGGTGGAGGGGGGCGGGGCTAGGAAACCAAGGGACTGCAATTCAGTCCACTTAGTGTCTCATATATAACACAGTCTTTGCCTGGGAAATCCTGACTGTGACCAGGGGAGACAGGGAAAGAGCTACCCCTCAACATCCCAGTGTCCCCATGCCTGCGCTCACAGTTACCAGTGCTCACATCTTGGTGCCTGCGGAGACTGCTGTAGGCAGATTCCTGGGGCCTGGGGAAGCCAGAGGAGCAGAGAGCCAACTGTTAGGGACAGCCTGGCCTGGCTCTTCTGCTTCTGGGCTGCAAGCCCACCCACACCCAGCAGGGCTCCAGCACACATGTGGGATCTTTTCTACATCACCCACACCCTTACGAAGGTCTGTCCCAACCATTCTGACTAGGGGTTCAGAAGCCCACTGTGGCCTGAGCCTTTGTGAGGGAGCCCTTTGCAGAAAGCGGGCATTCTGAAGGCCTTTATTGCCAGCTGGGGATATATATTTACACTGAGGTCTATCCAGACTCAACTCTAACCACTGCCCATAAGTACCTTCCCTCCAGTTTTGAAGTCTGGCATCTTGACTCATAGCCAAAGGACGGTGTCCATTTCTATCCTGCATCCGAGGGGCAACTGGACCCATGCCTGCTCTGTGCAGGCCCTTTAGATCTTAGACATGGATCCTGGCACTGGAAGCCACAGGAGCCAGCGTTCCTGCACAAACCTGTGTCCTAGCAACAGGGTGAGATGGTTCACACAGCCTCAGGGGTCTTCTGGATGAGAAATGGTTATGTGCAACGTCACAGGGGTTGGCTGGTTGAACCAGAAGCTGCTGGCCCTGGACTGCTTACTGCACAAGGGCTCAGGCAAAGAGGGAGGAGGCCAGGCCTCTCTGTCCCCACATGGTGCAGCTGGCTGTCTCCCAGCCTGCCCTGGAGATTTTCCAGGCTCTCTTGAAGAACCTGTGAGCTTCCACTTCCACACTCCAACAGCCCCCGTAGAGGCCAAAGCTGTGGCCCGAGGTGCGAACCCAAGCTGTCTCCAAAGCTCCTGCCTTCCAAGCACCCTCTTCAGTGCTGGCTCTTACTGGGTGCCCATCTGAAGTGGCCACTGGGAGGGCTGTAGAGACTTGCCCCCTCTCCTGCATTCAGGCAGCCCCCCCCAGGGCCCAGACACCTGGCTTCTTGGCTGGGAGGGGCTGAGTACTGGCACAGCTGGGCTCAGAGAATGGGGGCTTTGATAGCCTCAGAGGGGGGTCAGGAAGTACAGGACCAGCTTAGAAACACCAGGGAATGGCTCTGAGAGATGCTGCAGCTGTGGGGGAGCTGGAGCCGGGGGTTGGATCTGCAGCATCTAGCACCAGGGGCAGGCTCAGATACAACCACCGGAGACACCTTCCCTACTGCGCCACTCCCGAGCGATGCTGGGGCATGCACCTTCTCCCTGAGCCTCTGTTTCTCCACATGTGAGATGGTGCCTACACCTTGTCGAGTGGTCTTGATGTTGGAGTGTAGCAAGCTTTCTTGGATTGCCAGTCCCCAAATCATGGAGAAGACTCATTACTAGTTACATGCTCAGCCTTGTGTTTGTCCCACCAGCTCTTATAACTTAATTTAACTGTTTCTCTTCACCTATGTTTTGCCTTGGGTTTATTGATTTATTTTTTAACCTTTCATTCTGTGTGTCCTACTTTCCTGCTTTCTCCGTGGCTGCCTGGCTGGCTGGCCCCTGGTCTCTCTCTCTCTTTCTCTCTCCTCCTACTTATTCTTTCTGCCCGCCAGCACTGCCTATTCCTCTATTGCTTAGCTATTGGCCATTCAGCTTTTTATTAGTCCAATCAGGTGCATTAGGTAGGCAATGTAAAACAAATGCAACACATCTTTATATAATTAAACAAACACAGCATAAACAAATGTAATACATCTTTACATAGTTAAACAAATGCAGCATAAACAGATGCAACACATTTTTACATAGTCAAACACAGCATAAAAAATGCAACATATCTTTACAAAGTTAAACAAATATTCTACTCTGCAACATTGGAGCATGCACGTGTGGTAATATTGTGTCCCCCAATATATTGTGCATCCTAATAAACTTATCTGGGTTCAGAGAATAGAACAGCCACTAGATAGACATAGAGACCAGAAAATGGTGGCACACACACCTTTAATCCTAGCATTCTGGACCAGAGATCCATTCGGATCTCTGTGAGTTCAAGGCCACACTGGAAACAGCCAGGCATGGTGGCACACACCTTTAATCTCAGGAAGTGATGGCAGGAAGCAGAAAGGTATATAAGACGTGAAAACCAGGAACTAGAGCCTTTTTAAGCTTTTAGCTTTTAGCGGCAGTTCAGCTGAGATCCATTCGGATGAGGACTCAGAGGCTTCCAGTTTGAAGAAACAAGGTCAGCTGAGGAATTAGCAAGGTGAGGTTGGATGTGGCTTGTTCTGCTTCTGTGATCGTTCAGCATTCAGCCCAATACCTGGCTCCGGGTTTGTTTTTATTAATAAAACCTTTTAAGATTCATGCTACCTAGACCTACACTTGACTGCGAACAGGATGTCACATTCTTATATGACAGTCACATCAGTCCCATTTCAGAACACTCACTGAGTAGAAGGGAAGAAACAGCCAACCTTTGTGCCCACGTCAGGGCCTGCAGTTTGGACCCATGAACAGAGTCACCAATGGTGGCGGTTCTGGTTCTGGAGACCCTGATGGAACTCCTCAGCAGTGCTGTGCCCCCACAGGCTGCTTCTGTTCTCCATGTTGGAAGCTTGGCTCTCCAGAATGCCAGTCCTTGAGACCCACCAGCTGCTTTGGGGCACGCTGATTAATATGGGCTTCTTGACCCAGAAGGGAACAGTGTGCACTCACCAGTGCATATCTTGAACCACCTTTGCCTGTCCTGACCAAGCACCTTGGCCAGCACCAGTGTGTCCAGAGCACAGAAAAAATGATGTGCCCCTGCCAGCTCCGTTAGATCGTGGCCTCTGAGCAAGGAAGGGTGCTGTGGATATCGCTCTGTATAAATAAACACTGATTGGCCAGTGGCCAGGCAGGAAGTATAGGCGGGACTAACAGAGGGAAATTGAGGGAACAGGAAAAAGGAGAGAGAGAGACACTGCCAGCCACTGCCAGGACAAGCAGCATGTGAAGATGCCGGTCAGCCAGGAGGCACGTGGCAAGGTATAGATTTATAAAAATGGGTTAATTTAAGATATAAGAACAGTTAGCAAGAAGCCTGCCACGGCCATACAGTTTATAAGTAATATAAGCGTCTGAGTGATTATTTTATACGTGGGTTGTGGGACTGCGGGGCTTGGTGGGACCTGGAGAGAAGCTCTCCAGCAACACAAGGGAATTAATTTACAGTGGAGGAGATGCCCACAGGGCCACTGGCCCTTCAAGCACCCGGAGCTGCCAGCCCAGCACACCTGTAGTCTCTCTCTCTCTCTCTCTCTCTCTCTCTCTCTCTCTCTCTCTCTCCCTCCCTCCCTCCCTCCCTCCCTCCCTCCCTCCCTTCCTCTGCCCTCTCTTTCATGTGTGTACATGTTCATGTGTGTGTTGCTAAAATTCTTTCCCAGGGGAGACATATCCAATACCTAGCCCTCCTCATAAGGGCCCAATGACAACCCGAGGTTCAATTCTACCGAAATTCATTCTTGGGGAGCCAATGAGTTCATTGGGTTTACTTATAGAGCACAACTGAGGGGCAACTTATGGGAGTGTGGGTGCTTCCTCCCTACCAAAGAGCAGGCTAGAAAGTCGGTAATCAGCAGGGGTGGTGGCTTTCCTGTAGCTGCAGCAGGGATCGGAGATGAGTCTCATCCCCTCTGGCCCCTTCCAGGCCACTTGCAACACAGTTAAGACAAAATGGCATACAATAGGTGGTGTGGAGTGGCTGGTAGTTGGGTGAGGGTCTTCCAACCCTTGACACGCCCCCCCCTTACATGGGGATGTAAAGAGTCAACAAGCCCAGCTGGGGTGATCTTTTGCAAGTGGGCACAGCTGACCCCCTGAAGATGTTGTTTGGCTCAGAGGACAGTCGCGTGCAGCAGTGTGCATGCATGTTTACGTATATGGGTGCATATGTGTGCATGCGTGGAAGTGAGAGGTCAGGGTTGAGTGTCTTCCTCTACTTCCCTCCACCTTATTTTTCAGATAGGCTTTGTTGGGCCAGTCAGGGTGGCACACGCCTTTAATTCCAGCACTTGGGGGCAGGGGTGGGCAGAGGCAAGTATGTCTCTGTGAATTGGAGGCCAGCCTGGGAGTTCCAGGACAGCCAGAGCTACATAATGGGGAGAGCCTGTCTCAGAAACAAAACAAAACGAACAAACAAAAGAGAGTAACTTAGGCTTTGTCACTTAACCCAGAGCTAGGCTGGCTGCCCATGAGCCCCAAGGACTTTTCCTGTCATCTCCTTGTTGACAGGATCCCAGAAGCTCACGGCTACACCTGGCTTTTATATAGGTGCTGAAGATCCGAACTTACGTCCCCATGCTTGTGTGTGTGACCACTTTACTGACCGAGTCACCTCCCTACACCAACTCTCCCTCCCTTCCATCTCTCCAGACCTTTCTCCTTTCCTGTTTTTCCCTTTTGAGGCAGGAGTTCCTCGCTGTGTAACCCATCCAGATGGATCCCTATGAGTTTGGGGCAGGCCTGGTTTGCAGACAGTCCCAGACCAGCTTGGGCTGCGTAGAGAGACTCTGTCTCAAAAATGAATAAATAAATAAGAAATTGCATCAGGCCACCACCTTGAGCATCAGGGCCAAGACAGATGGAGTCAGCATGAGGCACGAAGGATCCAGCAGGGCTATGACCCATGTCCTTCAGCACTTACTCTCATGAGAAGTCTCTTGATGCCATCTGGGAGGCTTTGCTCTGGTCTGCGTACTTGTCTGGGTCAAGGGCAAGGCAGAACTGCTAGATTAACACTCCAGGAAGGTGGCTGCCATCCACGGGGGGTCTGCCAGGTCATAGCTGACTTCCTTGGCTGTGGAGAAAGGATTTTCAGTGGAATTATCCAGTCTCCCCGAGTTCTCCAGCGAACCCCATGCCTTCTGCTCTGCGGCACGCACGCTCCAGCTGGCTTCCTTTGCTTCTCTTCCCCAGTGGGCTACTCACTTGTTGCCAACTCAAGACCTGCTTCAGTGGAGCCCTACCCAGGACATGGGCAGAGGGCAAGCACTGATCTGAATGCTTGTATTCAGGACAGTGACACTTGGGGAGGGAGGTGTGTTGTGAGTGAGGCGGCAGGAGAGCCGCATAAACTGCGTTGTCACAGGGAAAGCGTGGGTGTTGGCTTTTCATGGTGGCCTTTCCTAATTCCTGGAACCTGTGACTGACTTAGAGGAGAGGTCTTTTTGGTGGTCATTTCTTTCTTCCCCTCGCCCCCGCCCCCGTTTTTCGAAACAGGGTTTCTCTGGGTAACAGCCCTAGCTGTCCTGGAACTCACTCTGTAGACCAGGCTGGCCTCAACTCAAACTCACCAAGATCCACCTGCCTCTGCTCCCGAGTGCTGGGATTAAGGATGTGCGCCACCACGCCTGGCACTTGATGTCATTTCTTGCACAAATATATACATATATTTTAATGTGTACGGGTGCTTTGCCTTCATGCACCATGTGTAGTAACTTCCAAGACCAGAAGAGGGCGGCAGAGCCCCTGCAACTGGAGGTGCATACGGTTTTGAGTCACCTTGTGGGTTCTTGGACTAGAACCTATGTCCTCTGAAAGAGCAGCTATCACTCTTAAATCTAAGGCAGTGGTTCCCAGCCTTCCTAGTGCTGCGACCCTTTAATACAGTTCCTCATGTTGTGGTGACCCCCAACCCTAAAATTATTTCATTGCTACTTCAGAACTGTAATTTTGCTCCTGCTATGAATTGTAATGTAAATATCTGATATTCAGGATATCTGATATGTGACCCCATGAAAGGGTCACGACCCACAGGTTGAGAAACACTCTCTCTGAGCACTCTCTCTTTCTAGCCCCACAAAACATGTTTAATTTCAGCTAAAGGTTTTGGGATAGCAAAGTGGGAAAAATCTCAGGGTATCCTTTTGAGGGACAGAGAAGGTAGAGGCAGCCACCCACACACAGAGGAGGAGGCGACGCTGCCCCAGAGAGGTACCTCTGCTCATTTGGAGTCTGACTTCTGTGGTTCTAAGCCAAGTCTGTGGTCATTTGAGAAGCCACAAGAGACTTTCAATGGGGCACTTCATAAAGAATAGGTCAGACAGCATCCCCAGCATTGCTGGTCGGTCTCAGAATCACAGAGAACAGCTAGCATAGTGTGCCTCCCAGTGCGGCAAAAGAGAAGTTCACGGTGTCATTTATAGATTATTCCTGGGGAAAAAAGAGAATGGGATTTTAATCAAACGTCTAAATATAGTTACAGGGGACAGAGGAGGGTGCCACATGACAGTGTAAGGACACTCGGCTAAATCTAGAAGGTGGAAACTTGAGGGGGAAATGGCCCAGTTTTGTTCTGTTTTTTTTTTTTTTTTTCTTTCTTCCCTTTCATCTCTGGTGTGGTGTGTACTTGTGTGTACACATGTGTCTATGCACTCATGAATGCGTGTAGGGGCCAGAGATCCATGTGGGGCATCTTCCTCTATTGCTCCCCACCTTATTTCTTTGAGACAAGGCCTCTCATTAAACTGGAGCTACCAGTTTGGCCTGATTGGCCGCAGGGAGCCCCAGGGACCATCACGTCCCCACTCCCACAGATTTGTACCATCACATTCATGTAATAGGGATGTTTCTCCAGTCCCACCAAGCCCCCACAGTCCTGTGGCCCGCTTATAGAATAATCACTCAGAAGCTTGTATTAATAATAACTGCTTGGCCATTAGCTCAGGCTTATTACTTACTAGCTCTTACACTTAAATTAACCCATAATTCTTATCTATGTTTAGCCACGTGGCTTGGTACCTTTTCTCAGTTTTGCCTTGTCATCTTGCTTCCTCTGTGTCTGGCTGGTGACTCCTGACTCAGCCCTTCCTCTTTTTAGAATTTTCCTCTTCTGCTCACCCCGCCTGTATTTCCTGCCTGGCTACTGGCCAATCAGCATTTTATTTATCAACCAACCAGAGCAACACATATTCATAGCATACAGAACGACATCCCACAGCACTTCCCCTTTTCTTTCTAATCAGAAAGGAAGGTTTTAACTTTAACATAGTAAAATTACATATTATAGAACAGTTATCAAGCAAGAATTGCAGTTACAATATCTAGTCTATTTGTATTTTGTAAAATTAAAGAAAATATTCTATCATCTATTCTATATTTTTGTGAGTCTAAAGTTTCATATCTAATTTATCTTTTATCATAACCAAGGAAAATTATAATTATAACTCTTTAGTCTTCAACTACATCAAAGACCTCAGAAAGATATAATATTACCTAAGTAAACAGGAAGAGCATTGTAAGCAACTTCCAAAAATCTAGAATGACAGAGACAGCTGCCTGCCTGGACAGTCATTCAAAGTACCTCTGCAACGTTGGGGCATCCAACTTCAGACTATAGGCCAGCTTCTCTCTGTGTTCTGAAGAATGTCTGGCAGTTTCTTCTGTGAAGCAGGGAACTGAAGGACCATCTTACCTTGCAAAGTTCAGTGGTCACCTCCCTACAGGTGTTGTATGTCCAGTTTATACAACATTTTGTCAAGCATTCCAGGCAAGAACAGTTTCTTGCCCAAATGGCTAACTTTTGCCATGAAGATAAACTCCATATTGAGTGTCTTTTTTTAATTTTTATTTTGCAATACAATTCAATTCTACATATCAGCCACGGATTCCCTTGTTCTCCCCCCCCCGCCCCCCCTCACCTTCCCCTCCCCCAGCCCACCCCCCATTCCCATCTCCTCCAGGGCAAAGCCTTCCCCACAGACTGAGATCAACCTGGTAGACTCAGTCCAGGTAGGTCCAGTCCCCTCCTCCCAGGCCGAGCCAAGCGACCTTGCATAGGCCCCAGGTTTCAAACAGCCGACTCATGCAATGAGCACAGGACCCGGTCCCACTGCCTGGATGCCTCCCAAACAGATCAGGCCAATCAACTGTCTCACCCACTCAGAGGGCCTGATCCAGTTGGTGACCCCTCAGCCATTGGTTCATATTTCATATGTTCATATTGAGTGTCTTTGGTGCCCATCATCTTCCTTGAAGTAATTGGTGCTGCCAGGAGCAGACATGTCTCATTGTCCAGAAAAGTCTAAGTTTTTAAAACACTTTAAATGCAATTTTTCTATAGGTCTTTGAAGTGTTTGAAGATTACCTACCTAATTGAATTATATCTATGTATACCTAGAAAATTTAACATGACTATAAGTTTGACTATTATAAAGACTAATTGTTAATCTGTATTTCTTAATTATCTATTACAATTTCAAATGAGCTGCACAAACATAATACCTTAAACAAGAGTTTAAACATACAGTATAACAAAATTAACTTTAAATTTGTATCAATAAACTAAAATTTATAGCAATTTAAAACAAGTTGCTCTTTAAAAGTAGATTCAATAATATACCCTTTCATTCTATCATATCTATGTCACATCCCCCTTTTTTCTTTTAGAAAGATATTGACTATGACCAATAACAATTTGTAACCAATCTCTAACAAAGACAAATATCTATAATCCATTTTTTGGGGATGTGGGTGTAGTGTTTTAGGCTACTTCCTGCTGATTGTGGACACTGGTAGTCTTATGGGGATCCTGAGAAAATTTTAGATAATGGTCAAGTCCTGGGAAGCCTGGCTGTAACCTTTGTTGATAGGTACCATCTGTTAAGGTTCAGGAGGTCTGGCTTGATCAAATCTGATCCATCTTAACCTGGAGCAAAGCCATAAGCTCTTGCTTCCTGTGGAAACAAAAGCAGAGCCTCCTTTCCAAAGCAACATATCCTTAGATGCAAATTTTAAAGTCAAGATACATTTAAAATATATATATTGATTTAACTCAGCAGCCTTTACAATCAAATATCTTTCTGCAGCTAAAAATCCCAAAGACAATACAACCCAGATTCTTTATGTAATATCCATCTTTATGTGGCTTATTTTTATATTACTTTTACTGTCTCTTTAAAGACTTTATTTTTTAAAACTTTCTATTTCTTTATATAACTGTCTATCTTTTCCTCTCTCTTCCAAGCCTACATGCATTTTTACATATAATGTAAACCGTTTAGGGGTTTGTTTAATCTTAATCTGTCTTTTTGTGAATCTATTGCTTTAAACTGCAGAATGACTAGGACTGAAATGGCAGCTTTGGCTGCTGGCTCCACCCACCTCAGCTTTCCAACATGGTGGAACTGTGTTTACCTCCAGCTCTGGGAACCATGCTCACCACAGACTCTGGGAAGCAGTGGGTCTATGCTTCCATCTAGCAGCACATAGCCCAAAAACCTTTCTCTCTTTTTTTCTTTTCTTTTTTCTTTTTTTGTCTATACTTGCAAAAGCTATATCCACCACGCACCATGCTATGTAGCTTGCAGACGCCACTGTGTACAGTGGCAGGAATCCGCCAGGCTGCACTCAAGCCCAATGCTGTGGACTCACCAATTAGTAGTTCAAGTCCTCTGCAGCTTTATTTATCAACCAGTCAGAACAACATATGTTTACAACATACAAAACAACATCCCACATAGCACACTCAGCTTTCGTGTGGATGTTAGGGATCAAGACTTGGGTCCTCTGAGCCATCTCCACCAATTCCTGCTGCCTCTTTAGACAGAGTTGTCTATAGTCCATCCTGGCTTTGAACTTGTTCTGTGTCCAAGGGTAACCTTGGGTTCTGATCCTGCCTTCCCTCCCAAGTGCTGGGATTACAAGTGTGCACCACATTCAACTTTTCTTTTCTCCTCCTCCTTTTTAGAAAATTAAATTAAAATTTTAATATAGGGCCAGGTAGTAGTGGCACACACCTTTAATCCCAGTACTTGGGAGGCCTCAAAACTTGAGTTTGAGGTTAGCCTGGTCTACAGAATGAGTTCTAGGACAGCCAAGGCTACCAAAGAAACCCTGTCTCAAAAAGGCAAAAATCAAACCAAAACAAAACAGAAATATAGGGTCTCATTAAGAAGCACTGGCTGGGGCTGGAGAGATGGCTCAGTGGTTAAGAGCACTGACTGCTCTTCCAGAGGACCTGAGTTCAATTCCCAGCACCTACATGGCAGCTAACAACTGTTTGTAACTGTAAGATCCAACAACTTCACACAGATATACATGCAGACAAAACATCAATGTACATTAAATAAATTTAAAAAAAAAGAGAGAAAGAACAAGAACAAGAACAAGAAGAAGAGGCGCTGGCTGGCCTGGGACAGAGATCTGCCTGTATCTGTCTCTGCCACCACACCCAGTGCTTGATGCGATCTCTTGACCAGTACTGATGCTGTTGCCCTGAAGGAAAGTGGTTCAACGCTAGAGTCCAGGATCGTGGCTTTCTGAGGTGTAACTTCACCATAGACCAGAATTTTGGAAGCTCAGGTTACGGAAAGGGGAGGCTTTTAGTGTGTCCCAGAATCCAGACTACCCTCCCTGTGCTGAATGCTGGCCTGGGCGTTGGGGCTGTTTATCAAAAGTGTTTGGGAGGGATCTCCAGCCAAAGTAAGGTTGTTCTCTCCTGCCCCCTAGTGGCCAGGAGAACCTCAGGGAGACATGGGTGGAAGAACACCCCCACCCCGCCCCCCAGTGCCCTTTCCTTTCTTCTGCCTGGATGACTGATGACATTTGATTATCTTCCCCCCCACCCCCACCCTGAGACAGCACCTGATATTGTAGCCCAGGCTAGCCCAGAACTAATTATGCAGCTAAGGCTGGACTCCGATTCCAGGAAATCTTCCTCTTCAGACTCCAGAATGTTGGGATTCCAGGCTGAGCCAAAACACCGTCAATTACATTTGAGATGGTAACTTCCATAGCAGCCTGAGGCCCTGAATGGCTAAAGTGAGGCGCATCACTCATGAATAAACTGAAAGCCTGGGTAGGAGGATTACCTTTGGGATTTAAGTCCTGGGTGGTCTAGCTGACCCTGATGGGCATGGTTCAGAACCTGAAAAATGATGAGGAGGAGGATTGTTGGTGTGCTATTGTCAGTAGTCATTAATTGCTACAGGCGATTATGTGCACCAGGCCCTTACTATCCAGGACGTGCAATGTCTTGAGACCCACATGTCCAGGAGACCGAAGCCTGGCCATTGAGCCCAAGCGCCCCATTTGCTGTATGACGACTATTGGAGGTACTGTCTATCTGCTCACTCCCTGTCCCTACACGATGTCCCATGGGATGAATTTCTTTAAAGATTTATTTATTTATTATGTATACAATGTTCTGCCTGCATGCCAGAAGAGGGCGCCAGATCTCATTACAGATGGTTGTGAGCCACCATGTGGTTGCTGGGAACTGAACTCAGGACCTCTGGAAGAACAGCCAGTGCTCTTAACCTCTGAGCCATCTCTCCAGCCCCGATTTTTTTTTTTCTAGACAGAGTTTCTCTGTGTAGCCCTGGCTGTCCTGGAACTTGCTTTGTAGACCAGACTGGCCTCAAACTCACAGAGATCTGTCTGCTTCTGCCTCCCAAGTGCTGGGATTAAAGGCTGTGCCACCACTGCCTGCAGGATGAATTCTTTTTAGTAATTATAGCAAAATGATTTAGCAGTTATAGCCTTGAAAAGCAATTTTAAATGATTTATTTATCGTTTGTATTTTATGTGTATGCATGTTTTGCCCATATGTATATATGTGTGCTTTGTGTGTGTCTGGTGTCCTCAGGGGCCAGAAGAGGGCACCATGTCCCCTGAAACTGGAGTCAAGGACAGTTGAAAGCTGCCATTGTGGATGTTGGGAGCAAAACTCAGGTCCTTTGCAAAGACAGCAAGTGCTCTTAACCTCCGAGCCATCTCTTCATCCACACAGCAGTTTTACAAGACATCTCAAGCACCTTTAGAGACCTCCCCTCACTTGCCTTACCCAGTGCTTTTCTCCAGCCAGGTGCCTGTGGTGGAGTATCACTGCTCGAACAGCAAGTGCATTCTTGGACCACAGAGCAACGTTTTCATCAATGACAGGCCATGCATACCGTGAATGCAATGGTCTCATAAGATTCTGCTGGAGCTGAAGAGAATCAGAATCTACAGAAGAAAAAGAAAATCCAAGAAGCACTCAGCAGAAGTTTGCAGACCTCAGCAAGCTCCTTCACTTGGCTCTCAGAGCTCAGAAATGGCAGAATTCAGTGCAACAGAAAACTTTTTGGTAGAATATAAGTGCAGTGGAGAAGAAACTGGCCAAGCACAAATATAACACCAACACATCAATCAAACTGGAACTAGGGTCTCGGGTAACCCACGCTGACTTCAAACCAGCTACACAGTCAAGGATGGCCTCCAACTTCCGGTCCCCCGTCTGCATCTCCACCATTTGGAACTACAGTTGAGTACCACACTGCCTGATTTCTATGGTGCTGGGTCTCCAACCCAGGGTTTCATGCATGTTAGGGAAACATTCTACCAAGTGAGCTACACCTCCAAACCTATCTCTTTTTCATTTCTAAAGGGACTGCCTTGTTGTTTCCACCGCTACCACATCATGTTACATTTCTACAAACAATGCACAGAAGCTGAAAACATTGATTAGGCACAGGCACAGCGACACACATCTGCAACCCAGCACTCAGGAGGTGAGACAGGAGTTCAAGGCCGGCTTCAGCTATACAGTCAGTTTGAGGACAGCCTGGCCGACAAAAAGGCAAAACAAAACAAAAAACCAAACAAAAAAGAAAACAAAACAAGCAAACAACTTGTCTAAAATATATTGAAAATATTTTTCTAACACTGAAGGGTCTTCCTAATAGAAAAGGGTTTTGATTTTTGTTGGGTTTTGCTTTGTTTGAGACAGGGTCTCACTATGTAGCCCTGACTGACCTGCCTCTGCTGAGATTAAAAGGCATGCACCACCAAGGCTGGGCCCTAATAGGGAGAAATGTGACTGGTGCATTGTCTGTTCATTTGTTTAGTTTTGTTTTGAGAAGAATATCTGAACTGAGATATTCTGAGGTTCCTGAGACGCAGACAGTAAACACAGCTCATAAACCCTTCACAAGGCCCCTCCCCAGGTTACAGTAACGGTGAAGAAGCCTGGGAAGAGGAGGAGGCTCACGGACAGAGCTGCTGCAGGCTGGGCAGAGGACTCCAGGGACCCAGCCTCTGTGACTTGCCACACATCCTGGGACGGGCTTTTCGATGATGCCGTTGGCTAGCCCTACTCCTGTGAGTAACCGCAACCTGCTCATTGGCTTGCCCAGGAGGCCTTAGTGGAAGGTTGGTTCTGGTCTGTTCTTGGTGACCATCTGGGATGAAGAAGGGCCTGTTCAATTCTCTGCAGGAAGTCTCACACCAAGGTCTCACGCGTAGGCTGGCCTCCGACTCCTGCCTCAGTCTTTCAAATTCTAGGATTACAGGCCTGGGCACTGTACCTGGCCGCAGCCAAATTTATGATGAGAAAGAGAAACGGGAAAAAAAAAAAAAGATCATGACAGCTTTTCTGAAAACAGCTGCTCTCCTTAAGAAGAGCCTCAGTCACTCGGGAGGCAGAGGCAGGTGGACCTCTGTGAGTTTGAGGCTAGCCTCGTCTACATAGGGAGCTCCAGGCCAGCCAAGGCTACACAGTGAGACTCTGTCTCAAAAACAAACAAACAAAAAACCCAAAAAAAACCAAAAACCAAAAACCAAAAACCAAGAACAAAAAACAAAGCGAAGCAAAAAGCTAATTAAAATAAATAAACCTCAGTTAATCCTCAGGGCCTCCAGAAGAGGGCGCTGTGACCACAGGAGATGCACGCTGCCCGATCCCCACCCCCAGGACCTTCCCAGGGACAAATGTAAGTGAGGCAAGGATGGAGATGAACTTGACCCTAGGTGGGCCCTGGCTAATACGTAATTATGTCTTAGTCTTAAACAAAAAGTTTAAAGAATAACAACATCAAAAGGAAATAAATATTTATATAGTAATATATAATAAATACAAATAAATAAAATAGAACAGGATATAAAATATTCTTGTACAGCTATATCATGCATTTGTGTTGTAACCCAAGCGTTATGAAGGTGTCAAAAGGCTAGCCTAGAGGGCGGGCATTGTGATGCACACCTTTAGGCCAGCCTGGTCTCAATAGTGAGTTCCAGTCCAGCCAGGGCTACTCAGTGAGAGTCTATCGGAAAAAAAGAAAAAAAGAAAAGAAAAGAGGGGGGTAGTAAGCTAAGGTTCATTTATTATTGAAAGAAAATATTTAAAATTTTCTTTCGCAGGCAGTAGTGTCATATGCCTCAATCCCAGCACTCAGGAAGCAGAGGCTGGTAGATCTATGGGTTCAAGACCAGCCTGGTCTACAGCGTGAGTTCCAGGACAGTCAGGGCTACACAGTGAAACCCTGTCTCAGAAAACCTGAAAAGCAAAAACAAAACAAAATTTTCTCGTTATATTTATTCACGTGCGGGTTGATGCACCATAAATAGCACTCCTGTGGAGGTCAGAGGAAAACTTAGGGGATGAGGCACTCTCCTACCATGTAGGTCCCAGAGATTAAACTTGGGTCCACAGCAAGGGCCTTTACCTGAAGGGCCATCTCAGCTGCCGAAAGCACCATCTGTATCAACTTAGTGTAGCCTGGGTAGAGTTCTAGAGTGTGTCCTGGGCCTTCCCAGCCCTTCCTTGCTCACCCTCTGGTTCACTAAGGACAATTCCCATCCCTGGATGTTCCATTCATAGTGAGAGTCCTGAACAGTTCCCGTCCCTGGATGTTCCATAGTGAGAGTCCTGAACAGATGGGCCAGATTTGCACTGTAGCATTTAGAGACAAATGTCATCGTGTCCCCAGAGCCTGTAGAATTGAGTATAGTGCTGTCCGGCTCACAGCCTAGGAGCACCAGGCTACCCCATGTAGCTCTGTGAGAGACTGTATTAGCTGGGCTGTGGAAATATATCCTGCATGTTCATGAAGAAAAAATCACCTGAGACATTTCTCACAGCATATTGGTCCTGTTCAGCAACTCACTGTGTGTATAAAATCTACAAATATCTATGAATAAGTAATACCACTGCAGTCCTGTCTTTTGGGCTACTAGTATATTTCCTTTAGCCATATTCCTGTTTTGTTTTGAGATATGGTCTCTATGTAGCCCAGGCTGGAGACCAGGCTAGTCTTGAACTGATAGAGATCCTCCTGCCTCTGCCTCCTGAGTGCTGGGATTAAAAGCATGTACCACCATGCCTGGATAGCTATACACTTAGAATGTTATGGTTCAGTCACTCCTCAGTGGTGTTTTCCTCTTTCCACAGGATTAATTACCTGTCAAATCTGAGGTTTTGCATTATTTGTTTTTTTGGCAAGGTCTTCCTATATAGCTGGAGCTGGCCCTGAGCTTTGCAATGTAGAACAGGCTAGCCTGACCGTGAAATAGTGCTTCCTTAGGAAGACTGTCCCCAAGTGCTGAGATCACAGAAACAGGAGTGAGCTACCATAGCAACAGACTTTACTGTATTTGGGGGGGGGGTTGTTTGTTTTATTTTATGTGAATGAGTATTTTGCCTGCATGTACGTATGTAAAGTGACTAAGGTAAGGACACCCTAAACTGGCTCCATTTTGTGTCTGCTTGGATACAGAGGTGATTTGGTTTATAATTCCTGCTATAATTTATCCTTCTCAGATCTCTGATGTTGATGGCTAACTCTAGCTTTATCAGTTTAACAAGAGCCGCCTGGTCAATGCATTTCATATCTGAAAACCAGGTCTTGATTTTTTTTTTTTTTTAGAGCTATTAGGTCTCCTGATGAGAAAGAAAAAAATCACAACAGGTTTCAGTGCGTTGTTTTTTTTTTTTTTTTTTTTACTATTCTTTTATTTAGAGGAACTTGCTTTGCAATGATTGCTCTCAGTAATCAACTGCTTATGTTTCATGATAAATGATGGGAGAAGAAGAAGAAGAAGAAGAAGAAGAAGAAGAAGAAGAAGAAGAAGAAGAAGAAGAAGAAGCAGCAGCCAGGTGGTGGTGGCGCACGCCTTTAATCCCAGCACTGGGAGGCAGAGGCAGGTGGATCTCTGTGAGTTCAAGGCCAGCCTGGTCTAAAAGTAAATTCCAGGACAGCTAGGACTGTTACACAGAGAAACCCTGTCTCAAAAAACAAAACAAAAAATAAAAAAGAAAAAAAAAAGAAGAAAGAAAGAGGGAGGTCTGAAGATATGGAAGCTTAAATAAATTATAAAAATCTAAAAAATAATGCAATTTATATGGGTCTGAGAAATAACTTAGGATATAAAAATAAACTTAAAGATAAGACATGATAAAAAAGATAATACATGCCGGGTGGTGGTGGCACACGCCTTTAATCCCAGCACTCGGGAGGCAGAGTCAGGCAGATCTCTGTGAGTTTGAGGCCAGCCTGGGCTACCAAGTGAGTTCCAGGAAAGGCGCAAAGCTACACAGAGAAACCCTGTCTTGAAAAACCAAAAAAAGAAAAAAAAAAGAAAAAAAAAAGATAATACATGATGTCAAGACTTCAAAACTTCAGATTTTTTTTGAGACCAGGTTTTTTTGTATAACTAACCTGGCTGTCCTAGAACTTGCTCTGTAGACTAGGCTGGCCTTGTACTCACAGAGATCAGCCTGCCTCTGCCTCCCGAGTGCTGGTAAAAATTCAGAATTTTAACATATGATTCAATGGGGTTCTGATACTTGAAAATACTTTTCATCATGCTGAAAACATCTCTGTCCAATCTATCATTTATCTCTATCTCTCTGTCTATTTATCCATCCATCCATCCATCCATCCAACCATCTATTTATCCATCCATCCAGTCCTCTGGACGAAGAAAAGAATGTTAATATTTTTTAACTCAAAATCATTTTTGGGTCCCCAAGCTTTGACTATGACTCAAAGATATGAATCTACTTCAACAACTTACTGATTTCTTTTATAACTTAAAATAATTTAGGTAAGCTTCAAGTTCTTTAAGTTCTTTAACCTTAACTTCTGTCTTTAGTCTACATCTGCCCCAGCACATCTGTCCCACTTGGCTGACAACCACCATCAAGGAATCAGCTTCAGACTACAACCTGTTCCCAAGTCCATCTACACCACACCAGCCCCAGGTAGTCCTGCAAAGCCAGAGAGCCCTGGAATTGTTGAAAGCTGATATAAACCAGCCCAGTCAATGTGATTGTTCTTTGTCTCTTCAGCTGCGTCAGCGAACCAGATGCTTCTAATGAATAGCTCCTTGCCCTAATCTCCTCCTGGCCTTTGACTAACATGCTAGCCTTCCTGGGCCCTGACTATTGCATCTTAATTTCAGCTGAGAAGCAGAAGAGTATCACCCCTTACCCTCAGTAAAGCCCTGGACTATTAGATACAAAGGAAACTGGCAAAGGGCATGAAATGGTTATGTATAATGCCCATTGGCATAGCTGGACACATACTGACCTCCAGGCTCCCTCGTTATAAAAAAGGTACCTGTTAAAACCAAGTAGACCAAGAGCTATCAATAGGTTGATTTGTTAGCTAAAGTAGTTCGACATTATGTAGGGCACTCAACCTGCTCTACGCAGATCAAGAAAAATTATATATGTCCCTATGAGAAACTTGTTTCTATGCTAACCAATCAGGTATAATCAGGAAATCCCAGCCATGGTAAGAAACAATCTTAAAGCCACATGCTTAGCTCAACAGAAGGAAAACCATTGGTACTAGTCACTGTGTAGCTGGTCCCCTTGGGTAGCAACTCCTGTCTCAGCCACTGCAGGTTCCCTAATCCTCCTGATATTGTTCCTCATGATTGGTCCTGCCAGACAGAAAATAATAGAATACCTGCCCTGTGTTGGCATTATCGGCCCTTACAACAACTAGAAATGGAAGTTTCCCCTCAAGGATTTGACAGGGACACACAAGACAAGGGGCGGGATAAGAAACCAGCTGGACTCCATTTTGTAATCAGGAGCCATTTGGAGTCTGTAGCTAAATTAAGTCTCTCTTTACTGTAAAACTTAAGTCTCTGTTTCTCAGAAATGTGCTGTGCCCCATCCCATAACCACAAAACATTCTGTAACAAAAGCACCAGGAAGATTTCCTTAGCTGCTTTGTAAAATCCTAACTGCCTGGTCCTGCTTCTGTAACCACACTTGCTTGCAGAAACCCCCGCCCTATGGTTTTGCCCTATAAAAGGAACTTGAGAGGGCTGGAGAGATGGCTCAGCAGTTGGCAGCAGTGGCTGCTTTTCCAGAGGACCCAGGTTCAATTCCCAGCACCCACATGGCAGCTCACAACTGTCTGTAACCCTGGTTGCAGAGGATACAACACCCTCACACAGACATACACGCACGTAGGACACCAAGGCACATAAAATAAACTTGAAAAACCGGCTCAGGGCTGATCTCTTGAGCCCCACCTTAGTGGGGGACAGCTGCTGGCTGGCTCTGCTGTGCACATAATAAACCTGGATTTGATCTGGCCATAATTTGTGGCCAGTGGTCTTCCTTCTTTCAACTTTGGGATTAACATTGCTTTCATTTCTACCTATTTCTTTTCAGTTATAAAGATAAGGATAAATTAAGCAAAGAACAACCCAAAGCCAACATTTTCTGAGTTCTCTTAGATGTCTGGTTTTTATGATATTCTGCAACGTGGTGTCTTTATAAGATGCAGAATACTTATTGAGCTTTTCATGTTGTTTTCCCCATTTGCTGATACAAACCGGTTATAGAAAAACAAAACAAAACAAATCCTCGTCTAAAATTTCAATAAGAATTCCAGCTGAGCCAGCTTGAAATAATTACAACTGGACTAGACTGGTTAAAAGTTAATATTCTTGGAAGAAAGGAGGAGGAGGGCAATGTCATCGAACCTTCACCTGAGTGTCCAGCCCTCCTCCCAGCTAGGCCTTAATTGAGTGAGGCCTCAAGGGTTTTTTGGACAAGTTAGAGGACATAGGGTAAAAACCAAGAACAGGCAGAGTCCACGGATGCAGCAATGGGAAAGCTATTATATATACTGAGTAAAGGTCCTAATGAAAATAGACATTGCCTAAGACTCACCTTAGTGAATTTTCTTTCTTTCTTTCTTTCTTTCTTTCTTTCTTTTCTTTTCTTTTTTTTTTTTTTGAGACAGGTTTTCTCTGTGTAGCTTTGGAGCCTGTCCTGGAACTCACTCTGTAGCCCAGGCTGGCCTCGAACTCACAGAGATCCGCCTGGCTCTGCCTCCCGAGTGCTGGGATTAAAGGAGTGCACCACCACCGCCCGGCCGTGTGTATTTCTTTTTTGAGGCAGGATTTCTCTGTGTAGCCCTAGCTGTCCTGGAACTTACTCTGTAGATAAAGCTGACTTCAATCTTAGAGATACAACTGCCTCTGCCTCTCCAGTGCTGGAATTAAATGCATGCGCCTCCATGCTGAGCTTGACAGTTTTGTTTTTTTTATAAAAAGGTTTAAATATTTTAGATAAAAATAGATTTTGTATGATGAAATAAAATTTTATCCTAAGAATAAAAAGTAATAGATGAGTACAAAACCATGAATGCTTAAAGCCAAATCACAAAGGGTCTGAGTAAGTTATACAAGGTTTATGGAGGGTAAGACTTAATTTAGATATGTTTGGTGATTAAGATTCATAAACTCAGGCTGGAGAGATGGCTCAGAGGTTAAGAGCACTGACTGTCCTTCCAGAGGTCCTGAGTTCAATTCCTGGCAACCACATGTTGGCTCTCAACCATCTATAATGAGATCTGGTGCCTTCTTCTGGAGGTCAGGGGTACATGCAGACAGAACACTGTATACATAATAAATAAATCTTTTTTTTTTTAAAGATTTATTTATTACATATACAGTGTTTTGTCTGCATGTATGTCTGCATGCCAGAAGAGGGCACCAGATCTCATTATAGAGAGCTGTGAATCACCACATGGTTGCTGGGGATTGAACCCAGGACCTCTGGAAAAACAGCCAGTGCTCTTAACCGCTGAGCCATCTCTCCAGCCCCCAGAGCAGTGATGGCACATACCTTTAGTCCCAGCACTCAGGAGGCAGAGGTAGGCAGATTTCTGTAGGTGGAATTTTCTGTCCTGCCTACCAGCTCCCTAATAACCACACAGAGACTTATTATTAACTATAAATGCTCAGCCAATAGCTTAGGCTTATTACTAACTAGCTATTACAACTTAAATTAACCCATATTTCTTATCTATGTCCTACCATGTGGCTCAGTACCTTTCCTCAGCATGGCATGTTCGTTCATCTTGCTTCTTCCCTCATATGGTGACTCCACCCTTCTTCCTACTAGAGATCTCTCCCTATCCACAAGTCCTGCCTCACCTCTTCCTGCCTAGCTATTGGCCATCTAGCTTTTTATTAAACCAAGAAGAGCAACACATCTTCACAGTGTACAAGAAGATTATTCTACAACAGATCTCTGTGAGTTTGAGGCCAGCCTGTATGTCCAATCACCATGTCTTTGCTAGCTTCATTAAGCTTTAGTTTTTTGAAGAAATTGAGTCATATAAAAGAACTGTGATGTTTTATAAAAGTACACTATACAAGGATTATGAAAATGAAGTTCCCAGTTTCTCCACAGAGTTTTAAAGTGTATTTTGGTGCTGAGTGAGCTTTAATTCAAAATTGTAATGTTTAAGGCTCAAAAATATTGAGGATAAAGTTATAAAATCCTTATCCTATAAAAATAACTAATTTAAACCAAAAAAAAAAAAAAAAAGCTGGGCGGTGGTGGCACATGCCTTTAATCCCAGCACTCGGGAGGCAGAGCCAGGGGGATCTCTGCGAGTTCGAGGCCATCCTGGGCTACCAAGTAAGTTCCAGGAAAGGCACAAAGCTACACAGGGAAACCCTGTCTCGAAAAACAAAAAAAAAAAAGAATAACTAATTTATTGTAAATTGCTAAAGGTACTTAAGACATAAAAGACATGCATGGTGGCACAAGCCTTTAATCCCAGCACTCGGGAGGCAGAGGCAGGTGGATATGAGTTCGAGACCAGCCTGGTCTACCAAGAGAGTTCCAGGATAGCCAGGGCTACACAGAGAAACCCTCCCAAAAGATAACGATCTTATAAATGACCAAATATCTTTAGTGTGTCCCGATTTGTTTGTAGTCCCTTTAAGCACAAAGGTAATTCACTCACAGAGACAAGTGTGGAAGGAGATTTTATATCTCCCATTATATAGTCTTCTGTATATGTTGTCAGTTAAGCCTAAAACATGTAACTCAAAACAAGTTTACAGTAAATGTAAAGTTTCTTTAATATAAACTAATACTCAAAATCATGTATATTTTAAAAATTGGTTATGAAAAATGAATGCTTGATTAAAATGGGTTAAATTACAATATGCTTGCACAGCAGAACATCCCTAGACTCAAGTAATACCCTTTTCCTTGGATGGGACACAGACCCCAGCAGAGTAAATTGCATGCTAGCCCCATTAGAGGAGAAGTATGTAGGGAAATTATACTCACTGGAAGTCTGCTGCTCTCGTCTCTGGCTGGGTAGGCCAGACCTGGAAACCTTCCTCCTTATCTGTAGGGAAAATGAACTACTTTTCATGCCTCATATGACAGGAGGATGGATTCACTCACCCAGCAGAGGTTCTCAGAGTCTGCATTCACATCCTAAAGGTCTCCAGCAACTGGTATATGAGGTACTGTGGACAGAGGAAGCTTGTACCTAAGCCTGCCACCTGACTGGGATGGGACCTGCATGCTACCCTGGCTTCCAATTATCCTCTTAGCTGACAGGAAATTCCTTGATTCTGTTAGAAGTCCCCAGAGAGTTTCAAATAATGTAATGACTGGCCCTGAGGCTCTGCCACAGGGCCAGTCAGCGCAGCAGGTCAACTGTGGACACTCATTTAAGCATTAAGTTATAGGTGTCATCTGGGCCCGTCATGACTGGGTAAAGGAAACAGCACAGCCAGAGGGGGGAAAATCCTGGACTGGGAAAGTTCACCCAGACCAGTCTCTCAGAGTCACTTTCCAGAGAAGACAACAGGACCAGCTACCTCTCCAGCCTGCTCCTGTGGAAAGCCGGAAGCCGAGGGCCTTCCCACGGTAAAGCTTACGAAATTCAGGAGTGGACATTTGGAGATAGGTGTTGTTAGATTTCTGAAGCAGGATAAAGAGACAGAGGTGGAAAGAGAGCAGGCTGACTGGCAGAAGACTGTTTATTTCAAACAGCAATGGGCGGACATTCTCCTGAGGGGAAGGGAACACTTGGAGCTTATGTAGGGGGCCTGGGGAATGCAGAAGTTAAATGCAGCTGCAGGGGGATACCTGCCGTTCTGCTGTCTCTATTTCCTGGAACTGTTTGTCCAGACCAGGCTGCTTTACCTTTAGAAACTGTCTTGCCCTGACTGTCAGGATGTGGGTGATAGTGGGTGACTGAGTTAGCCAATGGCAGTGGAGGGGGAGGGCCTGGAGTGTCAACACAGGGACAGGATTTCAGCAAATCTTAGGGCAGCTGAAAGCTCCTTGGTCGGCCCAGAAGAGGTTGTTCAAGGTTTATTCCTTCAGGGATTATGATGCCCCTTTCTCCCTCTGAACTCATCATAATATTAGCCACAGTGCTTCCTACAGGGCACTGACACCTCCCCAGGATCAGACTGACAAAATTTTATTACCTCTGCTGTATCTAAAAATAATAGGTTTAGATTTTTTATCTGATTTCTTTAATAACTCATGCCTGACTATATACCCAAATAACAATTGATCCTTACAAATAATAAATAGGGCTGGAGAGGTGGCTCAGAGGTTAAGAGTACTGACTGCTCTTCCAGAGGTCCTGAGTTCAGTTCCCAGCAACCACATGTTGGCTCACAACCATCTGTAATGAGATCTGGTGCCCTCTTCTGGCCTGCAGACATACATGCTGTATACATAATAAATAAATAAATCCTTAAAAACAAACAAACAAATAATAAATAAAGAAGACCAGTAATCCCTGGTTCCATAGCTGGTCCTTGTTCTCCTAGGTCTAATGATCAGGCTCTACCTAGTTCACTGGTTGTTACCCATCACCCACTCCTTCATAAAAACCAACGACTTAAATGTAACTTAAATAAATGAGTGAGTGAAGTGACCCAGGTGAGGCCATCTTGACCTGACTCCATTTTGTGTCTGCTTGGACGCTTAGTCCCCTATCCCACCACCTCCAACATCTAACATCTAACCTGGCTGCACACTTGGGATTTCCATGCCTCTGACCATGGTCCAGATGCATTAACCAAAATAATTAATGTCTACAATAAATGAAGAAGGTGTAAGTCAAAAATGGTTGCCATGTTATGCATGAAATAACTACTATGGTCTGCCAAAACCAGATATTGTAAAGTTATTCTGACTCCCATCTACCATTAATGTGGTTTGTATCTTTAAAAATGCTGGACCCCTGAGCTCCCACACCAAGAGACATGAACTGAGGCACGAACCAGCTCTTGATAACAGGCCAGAAATAAAGGGCGCATTTACTTTAATTGTCTTAATCTGCATGGTTGTCTGTATCTTTCTTGAATGGATTTATTAGAGTATATATGTGTAGCATGTGCCTCTCTGGTACCTGAAGAGGGCCGAAGAGGGTGTTGGATTCCCTGGAACTGGAGTTACAGATGGTTGTGGGTTCTGGTCCTCTGAAAGAGCAGCAAGTTGTCTTAACTGCTGAGCTATCCACCCAGACTTTACTATCTTTAATTGTAGACTTTAGCTGGGTGTGATCCCAGCACTCAAGAGGCAGAGGCAGATTGATCGGTGTGAATTCAAGGCTAGCCTAGTCTACAGAGTGACTTCCAGGACAGCCAGGGCTAAATTGAGAGACTTTGTCTCAAAATTAATTAATTAATTAAAGGAGACCTTGAAAAAGCTTCTAAGTACATTTTAAAAATGTGTTTAGACCTATTGAATATTTGTTCTGTAGGGCCTAAACAGTTCTGTAAGTTTGCAAATTTGAATGAGAATCCCTTGGGTGGCTGACTAGACATAATAGCAGCCTGAGTTCTCTCTCCCGCGAGGATGGCCAGGCCTGCGAGCTTTCCTCCCCTCTGTCCTGGCTCTTGACGCCCTCCCATCACAAACCCTTTATTATGCTGGGCCACAGAAGCAATAGAGCCTTTCCTCTAGACTGTAGACGTGCTTTGGGTCCAGGGCCAGATCCTTTCACACACGTACTTCCAAGCCTCCAAGCCCTACAGCTTATCGAACCGAGAAGGTGCCATGTTATTTTATTGGTCAGTTAATGCCCGGGACGCCCCTCTGCCCGGGAGCCCGGAGCGCTGAGCTGGGCTGGGAAGGCAGGTGTGGGGCTCAGTCCTCGTCTGTCGAGAGGGGACCCGCCACTCTGTCGCGCGTGGTAGGTCAGTGCGCTCCTACTTCTCGGCGTAGCAGTAGGTCCCGTAGGCCGCCTGCTGGGGCCGGGGGAAGCCGAAGCTGCGCACCCCGGGGTCAGGGAGACCCCCGCAGCGCGGCCGCGGCGTGGTGATGGGGAAGCGAACGCTGCCGTCCGCCAGCCAGCCTCCGTCGCACCGATCCAGCCCCGAGAACTTCCAGGCGGCGTAGAGGTGCCCGACCTTGGCTACTACAGCTCCGCGCCGCCGGCAAGCCGCATGGGCTTCAGACAGCGTCAGCCGCCCGGGCACGAAGAACACCTGGCCTGGGAAGGTGAGCGGGTGACCGATCGCCCCAAGCAGCCGGTCTGGGAGGGGGACGCGACCGCGAAGTTCCAGAAATGGCCGGACTGTGCTGGCGGGAGTCCAGAGGAATGCAGTCCCTGCCATCAGACCCCGCCCACATCCTGCCTCTCCCCTCGTCTTGTAGCACTAGGCCCCGCCCCAGACACGCCCCGCCCGCCAGGCCCCGCCCACGACTCTGGGCGCAGACCCGCCCCCGCCGGGTCTACGTGTCCCGCTCCTGCCATCTCCCAGGTCACTCGACCGCGTCAAGTCCTTCCTCCTGGCCCAGGCCCGACCCCGCCCTTCCTCCAGGCGGGGTCCCCAGGCCGGGCACCGCCTACCCGCGGTTGGCTCACCTGCCAGCGCCGAGGTGAAGCAGAAGGCGTCGTAGCGGTCGCGGCTGCGATCACGGGGCCCGTAGCTGCGGATGCCTGGCCGCCCTTGACCGCCACACGGGGCGCGCGCGTTGAGCACAGGGTAGCGCACCGAGCCCTCGAGCAGCCAGCCCGCGTTGCACCAGTCCAGCCCCTCGGTCCACGCTGGCGGAGGAGGGGGCGGAGAGGACGGGGGTCACCGGCGCTAGCCAGACTCGAGCTGCCCGCTCCTCCGCCGCCGCAAGCTGGCGGGGACCAGTGTGCACCCCGGGGTCACCAGTCAGGGATCCGGCGCTCACCCTGGTACAGTTGGCCGTACGTGGCTAGGCGTCCGTCCTGCTCCTCGCACGCCCGCTTCGCCTCGAAGTAATTGAACTGGTAGCGGCCGCGGCTGGGTTGGTACGGAAACACCACACCTGACGGGGCGTGGAGAGCTTGGGCAGGGCAGCTGGGTGCCGAGGGGAGCGCCGGCAGGGGAGGCCCCGCAGAGGCGAGGTGGCCGGGCGCAGCTAGCGACCAGCGGTGCGGGAACAACATAGCTCACCCTCCAGGCGCAGGGTCAGCGCCACGCTCTCGTCCTCGATGCCATTGATGAGTTCGCAGCGGTACCGGCCCTCGTCCTCCAGGCGCACGTTCTTGATGACCAGGGAGGCGTCCAGCCGATGCCCCCTCCGCATGCTGGCGCGCCCTCCCAGCGGCCCATAGCCCCGGGCGTGCAGTCCGTTGGTGATGAGGATTAGCGTTTCCCGGAGCTCCCCGGGCTCCACTTTGCTCCAGCGTACCTTGTAGCTGGGAGGCGAGGTGCCCAGGACGCAGGGTAGTGTGGCCGTGGCCCCACGACGAGAGTGAATGACCTCGTGGATGGGGGGCAGGAGGTAGTGGGGACCCGGATGGGGGGCTGAGCAGAGGGGCCACAGTGGCAGGCCTCTTATCCTCCCTGCCCCAAGTGCCCGCTCAAACCTGGTCCCCAGAAGCTTTCCTCGGGCTTCACTGCCACCACCCTCACCTCTCCGCACTGATTCTCACTCCCCAGGTACTTTCAGCAGCTGCTCTTCCTAGCCCTCCATCCCTTGACCCCCTCCCCCAGTGTCCAGGTTGGGGGCTGGGCTAGGGTCTTACCCGAGTCCCCCAGGGCTTGGTGAAAGATGGTGACCGCCCAGGGGAGAAGGAAGTAGCAGAGTGCAGGGAGAGGGGTCCGAGGCGGCATGATGGTGTCAGCGAGCGCCGTGGCCGGGCACAAATGGTGGACACTCCTTAGTACTGAAGGAAAAGATGGTGGGAGGGAATGAGGACCAGCTTCCTGCTGGGTAATATGGAGGCATTTGTCCAGCTGGGAGGCGAGAGGCTGGTGACAGGTTATCTCAGCCAGCAAGTCCCACCTCAGCACTCCTCCCAGGTCCCCTCATTGTCTGTATTGACAGCATCACGTTCTGTCCCAAAGCCAGAGTAAATAGGATTTCTCCTGCTTGAAAGCATGGCTCGCTCTCATGCTGCCGATAAAGTCGAACCTTGGTCACAGTTTCCAAGGCTCCAGGCTCCCCTGCACTGTGAATGTCTCCCCTACCCCAGCCTGACTCTGCACTGGAGTCCAGACACAATGAACTTGAGGCATCAGAATTGGGCCTTAGGTCTGGAGAACCTTCCCTCATTCTCCAGTCTGTCTCCCTGTGGATACGAAGTCTACTGGACTGGACAAGGAACTTTCTCCTTATACCCTCATCACTGGCTAAACTAACTGGATTTGAAAGCACTGTACATGCACTGGCGGGCTGTGTCACTAGGATTTTCTAGAAGTTACAGTGCATAACATTGTAAAGTTACAAAAACAGATTAAAGCGCAGCTGTCTGTCTGTCTGGGCTGTGGATTCTCCTTTCTTTCTTTCTCTCTCTCTCTCTCTCTCTCTCTCTCTCTCTCTCTCTTTCTTTCTTGTTTGTTTGTTGTTGTAGTTTCTATTCTTATCACTTGGAACTTTTTTTTTTTTTTTAACAAATAGTGAACCATGACCCTTGACTTGTTTTTATTCTCTTTTCAAATTGGGCTCTTCCATGTGCTAATTGCATAACCTTAACCAATTGTCTTGATTAGGAAGGTGCTAATCGGAACATCCTACGGGGCTAGTTCCCATTGTCAACCTGAGTGGCTTTAGAATTACCTAGTAGACTCTGGAGCAAACCTCTGGGCATGACTGTGAGGATATAGCCAGAGAGGATTAACCGAGGAGGAGGAGGAGGCCTACCCTGAATGTGGGCAACAGCACCCTGTGGGCAGGAGCACCAGACAGAATACAAGGAAAAGAACTGTGAGCCGAAATCAGTCTTTCCTTTTTTTTTTTTTTTTTTTTTTTTAAGAGTTTATTTATTATGTATATGGTGTTCTGTCTGCATTATGCCTGCAGGCCAGAAGAGGGCACCAGATCTCATTATAGATGGCTGTGAGTTACCATGTGGTTTCTGGGAATTGAACTCAGGACCTCTGGAAGACCAGTCAGTACTCTTAACCTCTGAGCCATCTCTCCAGCCCCCAGTCTTTCCTAAAGCTGCTTCTGTTGCATATTTTGGTCGTGGCGACATTAAGCATAACTAACACACTACACTTAACAGTTGCAAGAATTAGGCGAATTAGTCATGGATGTGTAAACCACTTAAAACGGTGTCTGACCAGGAACAAGTGCTGTATAGTACAGAGTAGGGCCAAGCTGGACATGCACTGTTATGAACTAACATTAAACAGTTACGGGAAGGAGGGATGGGAACACTAGGTTAGGGTAAAGAAAGGCCTCAAAGAGTGTCTGAAGCACTGAGCTCTGAAGACCAGTTTGTAGCTGGAGAAACAGGTTAGTTACACTAAGATGGCTCAAAGCTTGGGAGCACTGGCTGCTCTTCCAGAGGTCCTGAGTTCAATTCCCAGCAACCACATGGTGGCTCACAACTATCTATAATGAGCTCTGGTGCCCTCTTCTGGCCTGCAGGCATACATGCAGACAGAACACTGTATACATAATAAATAAATCTTAAAAAATAAATAAAATGCAAAAAATGTTTTTAAAATAATGGACCGGGGACTGGAGAGATGGCTCAGAGGTTAAGAACACTGGCTGTTCTTCCAGAGGTCCTGAGTTCAATTCCCAGCACCCATATGGTGGCTCACTACCATCTGTAATGAGATCTGGCTCCCTCTTCTGGCCTGCAGGGATACATGCAAACAGAACACTGTATACATAATAAATAAATAAATCTTTAAAATAATGGACCAAGAATGATCCAGGATAGCTACCATTGGCATATTTAAAGTGCAGTCTGATCAAGGCACTTCACTGTATACTTGTGTGTTCATGCCTTTGGAGATCCAGGGAGGCAGTGATAAATGCCACAGGTACTGTCACAGAGCTGTGAAAGAATTTGCTGGGGTTTGATTCCAGACCTGACCGGCTTGAGCTCTTAGCCACTGATCTAGAGTTCTGTAGTTAAGAGAAGCACACACACTGTTTCCATACCCCTTGCAGAAAGAAACCAACACAGTAGCCTGCAGCCCAGGGCCTACCTGAAAAGATGACCTCTCCTCAGAGACAAAGGGAGCAGTGCTTAGTAGCTTCCTGTCCTGCTGAAGGAAGAAGTTCCAGTGGAGGTGCTGTTGGGGATCCTGGGGGTTCAAAGCACCCTAAGGCCTCAGGGCGTGGGCGCCTGGTCAATGCTCTGGCTCCTTTGACACTTTTCCAGGAAGGCTTGTTTCCTGTGCTCAAAGAAGCCAGGTGTTGAGACCTGTTCTCCAGCTCACGCTAAGCCAGCCATGATTGGATCGGTGACACTTGATGTCCTGGGGCCAGGGCAAGACACAGGGTTGAGATGACAGAGGACAGAGTAAAGCAAGCGACCCGGATCACCTAGAAGAGAGTAGAGAACAGGCCCCGCTACTTCTGTTCTTAGACCAGGGTTGGGACAGACCAACTGGGAGTATGAGGGTGTTGGGCCAGGCGGGATGGGAACATGCCCTAAGTGTGGATCCAGCCCTGTATTTCCGTATGGACCTCATCCAAAAAACAAAATTGCCCCTCCCCCCACCAAAGCCCTCACCTGTGCCCTCCGTGCCAGGCTACATATGGCCTTTTGGAAGAGGCTCTCAAGGTAGGAATCAGACTTCCAGGATGTCCGGCTGCTTCAGGACCCTGACCCTTTCTGTCTGTCTGTCCTTTTCTTTTCTGTCCCCACCCACTGGAAACACAATTTCCCATTGTCTTTGTCTTTCCCCCATTGTTGGACAACAGGGCCCTTTTATTCATCCCTTGGGTAATCGCGTGGAAATGTCAACAGCTGGGGATGTGGGATGCAGGACAGGCTGGCACAACGCACCGGAAAAAGGCCTGGGCGGGCAATCGGCTCCGAGCAGAAACTGACATCCAAGGGGAAGAGTATAGGGGAAGGCTGAAATGAGCACCCTCAGTACTCCAAACTCGGGAATTATAGAGTTTATGTGATGTTGGGGAACCACCTCATCCAGGGTGGACACGGGGTGGGGTGGGCACGGGGTGGGGTGGGGTGGGGGAACGGGACGGGACAGGAGGAACAGCTAGGATTACTGTTGGAGAGGTAGAAATCACGTGAAAAATTTCTGTCCCTGGGAAGGGACATGCAACTCCTAGCAAGGAGGAACTATGGAAGCTCTCTAGTGTTTTTATTTCATGGTATTATTTTAGATGTATGAGTGTTGCTTTTGGAGGTATGGTGGTGCGTGTCTGTGCACCCACAGAGCCTGCAGTGCTCTAAAAGGCCAGAAGAGGGCATCAGATACACGGGAATGAAGTTATGGACTGTGTGAGCCACAATTGGGTGCTGAGAATGAAACCTTTTTGGGGGGTTTTTTGAGACAGGGTTTCTCTGTGTAGCTTTGGAGCCTGTCTTGGAACTCGCTCTGTAGACCAGCTGGCCTCGAACTCACAGAGATCAGCCTGCCTCTGCCTCCCAAGTGCTGGGATTAAAGGTGTGCGCCACCACTGCCCGGTGAGAATGAAACCTTTGCAAGGGCAACAAGTGCTCTTAACCACTGAGCCAGCTCTTCAGCTCCTCGGGAAGCTCCCTAAAACAGAGGTCATCTGATATGCCGTTTCTCCTTCCTTCAGGAGGGCTGGTGAGACGCTCAGCAGGGAAAAGCACTAGCCACACAAACCTGGCAACCTGAATTCAATCAGCAGAACCCACAGCAGAAAGAGAAAACTGACCTCCCAAAGGTTGTCCTCTGACCCCCACACCCAGATTCAACCTGCAGCCCCTCACACACAATAATGCAATAAAAATGTGAAATTCTGAAGAGGCCAAGTGTGCTGGTTCACATCTCTAATGCCAGCACTTGAAATGCTGAGGCAGGAGAATTGCCATGAGTTTGAGACCAGCTTGGGCTACAGAGTGAAATCTTTCTCAAAAACAAGTAAAATAGGGCCAGAGAGAGGGCTAGAGAGGTTAAGAGCACTGACTGTTCTTCCAGAGGACCTGGGTTCTATTCCCAGCACCTACATGGCAGCTCACAACTGTAACTCCAGTCCCAGGGGATCCGACACCCTCTTCTGGCCACTGTAGGCACCAGGCACACATGTGATTCATGGACACACATGCAGACAAACACACATATGAAATAATAAGATTATAACAAGGAGTTTCTGAAGAGGAAGATCTTTAATCTCTTGGGTGGGAATTTACCTCCTCTACAGTCTCTCTGGCCTTTCCTCCTGCTGAAGTCCACTCCCATAGACAAAATTACAGTTCACATTCAGACGCACAAAGCTGAGGTGTACACCTGGTGTGGTTTTCACCTGTGTATGCCATATAGACAGGTGCCCCATCGACAATTCAGATTAAGACTAAGATTTTGGCCTCTATCAGTGCAGAGGACCTGCCCCAAGACAGTTATTTGGAAGCCTTTGAAGCTTTAGTTTGCTTCTCCTTCGTCTTTTTTTTCTTTTTTTTTTTTTTTTTAGATTTTATTATTTTTAGATTTTATTATTTTTAGCTAGGAGTGTTAGTGCATGTCTTTAATCCCAGCACACAAGGCAGAAGCAGGCAGTTCTCCTGGAGCTTGAAGCCAATCTGGTCTACATAGTAAGTTCCAGAACTCTGTCTCAGAATAAAAATAAAAGAATTTTTACTATTTAGCCATGCATGCGTCTGTGTATATGTAAGTGCAGGTGAGCTCCTGAGGAGGCCAGAAGCGTCAGGTTCTCTGGGGCTAGAGTTACAAGCAGTTGTGAGCTCCCGGATGTGGGAACTGAACTCAGGTTCTCTGAGCAGTTCAAGCTCCCAGCTGAGCCATCTTTCTAGCCCCTTCGGATTGCTTCTTAGCCATCTTTTTCTCTGCTGATCAAACTACACCTGGTAGTTTCAAGACCTTAGCGTCCTTTTAGAACAGGGCCCCGACATTGAACAGACGAGAAAGCCAACACTGCTCACCAAAGCTGAGTTATGACTAAACTTTCTGCCTTTTGTTGTGTGGTGTTTGAGACAGGGTCTGATTATGTAACCTTGCCTGGCCTGGAACTTGATATGTAGATCAGGCTGGCCTTGAACTCACCTGCCTCTGCCTCCTGTGTGCTGGGTTTAAAGGCATGCGCCACCACCCCCAGCCGCCCCCCACCCCACCCCTCTTAACTGTGTGTGGGTGTTTCACTTGCTTGTATGTGTGCACCACATGCATGTCTTCTGGCTGCAGAGGTCAGCGGAGGGCATCAGACCCCCTGGAACTGGAGTTACAGACAGTTGTGAGCCTCCATGTGGGTTTTGGGAATCAAACCCAGGTCCTCTGGAAGAGCAGCCAGTGCTCTGGACCACTGAGCCATCTCTCCAGCCCTCCAATTTTTCTGCTAACCCTTCTGCTCCTCTCTTGGTCTCCCTAAGCCTGTTGAGCCCCCAGAATGTCACTTGGGAACACCTGACAAGAGGCCCAGTGGGTTACACTCCTCAGGGCCAGGTCCTTTTCTAAGCCACCCCACTCTCCACCCCCAATCCTGCTGCTAAACCCTTCACTCCTCCTGGGATCTACCCCTCACCCCCATCCCCGCCTCCCCCAGTGAGGTGACAACTAGCCTGCTGTCTCAGGGTTCAGGGCAGCCCGATCCTGTGCATCTGACTGGCTTCCTCCCAAGGCAAACAGGAGAGGAGGATTGAGTCTAGAGCAAGTCTAGAGCATGGGAGCTGCTGCTCCTCCCGGGAGCAGGCTGGCTCCTCTCTAGCTGTACACCGAGTTTCTCCAGCATGGAAGGGCTGAGCTTGGCCCCTCAGAACTACTGTAGCTGCAGAAGGAAGCCTCTGAGGCAAGAACACCCGATGAGCCGCTGGGTTGTGTGTTCAAGGCTACTTTCAGCTCCGTTCTCTGGATCCTGTGAAGAGGAAGCAGGCGAGCACTCCGGTTTGAGTTAGCATCTCTTCCCAGGTCTAGCGACTTCCCAGGAGAGGCTTGGTCTCAGGACTCCAGTCCCTGTTCGCAGCTCCCAACTTGGTGGCCGTGGTCAAGTC
Organism: Peromyscus eremicus; assembly: GCF_949786415.1. Lineage (NCBI taxonomy): Eukaryota > Metazoa > Chordata > Mammalia > Rodentia > Cricetidae > Peromyscus > Peromyscus eremicus. The sequence continues at coordinate 62,292,238 of NC_081421.1, forward strand.
AAGCTTGGTCCCAGTTTACCACCAGGTGGTCACACGAATTGCTGGAGAGGCTGGCAGGATGCTCCTGTAGGGGTTTGAGAGAGGGATGGGCATGATTGGCAGGGCTCCCCTCCACTTCAGTGACTGTCACTCAGTTGCATCCAGGGTCCTCTCAAGGCGGCTGGATCTCACCACACTAAGGGGTGGACCTGAGAATGAGCCCTGAGGACATCACACTTCCACTCAGGGTGCTTTAAAAGCCCTAGATGAGTTAAAACGCAGGTTCAAATAGGAAAAAGAGAAGGCGGCGGTGGGGGTGGGGGTGGGGGGACAAACGGACACCATGATGGAGAGATTTGAGACCAGTAGTCTGCAACAGTGATACCTCCTCAGGTGGAAAGAAGGAGGGAAGAAAGAGAGAGAAGGCAAAAGATGGAACAGCCTAGGAGTCCTGGCTGGGGTCCAGCAACCTGCTCTCCACTCGGATCCCTTGAGCAGGAGTCCCCCAATACCTGCACAGAACCTGGAACCGGAAGGAGGCTGTGGGAGGAAAGAGCTCCCTGACAGGGGCTCCTTTTTGACATTGTGAGATCAAAATGAGCCATCTTAGAAATAAGACCAAAATGCTTTCACCCTAAAATTAAGGCCTAAGATTTCTCCTTTTGGGAATAGGCCATTAGTTACTGAAACCAGTCATTCAGATTCCAGAAACCAGGAAATGTAAAAGTACAGAGTCACAAGATAGTCACGAGGTAATGCCTGCCTGACTATGGAACGTCCTCTCCCTGGTTTCCAAGGTAACTGACCATAAAAATGCTTCCACCTGAGGGCAGCCAATGAGAAATGGTGGCGGGCAACCACTCCCTTAGAAGTAAGATTAAGCCATGATTTCTAGAAAGCCCCTAGAAGCGAGCCAATCAGAATTGTACCCGTACTAGCACCCCTAAACAATGTAACCTTGTGATTTTTCCCTTTAAAAACTGAGCTTGCAGACAGGTGGGCACTTCCTCCAGCCTCCACTGCCTTTGATGTATTGGACGAAGTCCCTGCCTAGGCTTGTACTGCTTTTGGATATCCAGAATTAAACCTTGCTTTTGCATTCCGGCATGCTCGTCTTTGGTGGTCTCTCTGGGGGTCACGATCTGGGCACAACAACATCATGCTCTCACCCCAACCTAGCAAAGGCCCGAGAAGTCCAGGAACTCTTCTCTAGGGCTGTTGAAGATTTAATGACTGAATTTGGCTTCTGAACAATCATGTCACCCACCATGTGATTGCAACAGTCAACGCTGTGTTAAAGTGGGCCATTAAAGCAAATTTTTGCTCAACTGCCCCTGTAGATAATTTAAGATATTGACTGTAAAGATTATGTCCTTAATTACGTCACCAGCCTGTGACGGCGTCCCAGCCTAAAAAGTGGGCGCGCCTTCTCTGTGCTCTTTCTGCACTCTCTCCTTCCATATTCTCTCCTCTCCACATGTTCCCTCTCTCTCTCTCTCTCTCTCTCTCTCTCTCTCTCTCTCTCTGTCTCCCTCCCTCCCTCCCTCTCTCCCTCTCTCCCTCTCTGTCCCAATAAAGCTCTAGAAAGGTAACCATGGCTCATGATTCTTCCACCACCGCAACATCCGTCAGCATGGCTGCCATGGGCGGCGGCCAGCCATGAGCGCTGCCACTTAACCACTTAACCAACATCTGGTGTCGTGACTCGGATAGACCACCAAGGACCTGCTGTGACCCCTGCCGCTTGCCGCTTCCTCCCGATCCAGTGAGACCAAGAGATGGCGAGTGCGTGTGCGTGTCCCTCACCTCTGCTGGACCCCCACACAGCTACCACTACTGCTACGGCCGTGATTCTTCACCACAGTGAGTGAGTCTGCCGTTCTCGTGGCTGTAGTGTGAGCTATATTCTTTGCGACGGACATCCCAGGGGTTGTCCTTGGGCTGTGCTGGCAACGGGAGGTACATTTTAGCTCCTGATGAGGGGGTCAATGCTGTCTCAGGTGCACCGTGGACCAAATGCAGCACAGCAGCAGCCCTTCCCATCCCTTGATGAAGAGGATGGCTAACTTGAGCTGATTCATAGATCTCTCTTCACTCCTCGCGACGCCCGAGATTGGAGTCCGATCCCAGTTTGTTATTTTAATTTTTTATTTTTCTCAGCTATAGGCATGGGACAAAGGGGTGGATACATTTACCACTTACATTGGTGGATAGGGGCAGGCACCGGTAAATCTGGCCGCATAACAGCTTTTCAGATGGACAAATAAGAGAGTTACTTTATCCCCAAGCTTTCTGCTAAAGCTCTAAACCCTTCTCCCTCCCCATTTCTGCCTCTGCCTCCTGCAACCTTTTCTGTCTGACTTCTGCCAGCAGTGGGCGGGCTTGGGCGGCTTCTATGACTCTCACCCTAATTCACCTAAACTCCACCCACTCATTCTCAAACTGCCTTGAGAAGCACAGACAGGTCTGGTAACAGCTAAGATCCATAAAAATAAGTTTACAGTAGTCAGGATAGCTCTTAAGCCAAAAATCAGCTTATAGCCTCAGACAAGTCTTCCAAAAGGATAGTTTATAGTCTGCCTCATGGCAGATCTTCCAAAAGATATCCTTAAGCCATCAATCATGAGAAAAAAAAAATTCAGGACACGGAGTAAAATCCGTCTCTTGATCCCCAGACCTCCCCAACTAAAACTTAAGCATCTGGAGTGTTGGATTCACAACACGCCCCCATGGTTGGTCATGGTTGCACATGCCTGGCAGGACCTAGTCACTTCTGCCTAGTCATTTCCGGGTCAAAACGTCTCACATGACCAGGACCCCATGGCTTTGCGTGGTTGTGTAAAGCACACAGCGCAACCATGTGGTCTACGCACATTCGTGGAAGAGGCACATGGGCCTGTGTGCACAGACGCGGCCCAGCCTTTATAAGCCAGTGCCATGATTCCCGGCTCCATCTTTACTCACATCTGTCCTTTCCACAGGCCTGTGCACCTCTGTCTCTTTACCTTATCTTAATGAAACTCTTGTTAGTGGATTCTGTCGTGTTTCATGATGTTTCCTCGCAGGGTAAGAGTGCCACAAATAACCAACATGGAGAGCAAGGCTCCTGACCCCACAGGCAAAAAAGTCATCTGTGGCATTTAAGGTGTGCCAGCGAAGAGATAAAAGCCCAAAAACAAAATTGCCAAGTGTTGGCACTTGCTGACTCCCAAAAGTTGTTGGGTCCCTGTTTTAAGTGAGGAAAAGGCCACGGGCTAGTGAGGGCCCTGCCAGGCTATCAACAGCCTTGTTAAAAGTGCTGCCTAGAAAGACAAAAAGTCAGCTGACTGCCCCCAGGCACCAAGACGCATGGGTACATCAAGCTAAGACCTCCAGCAGACCTAGGCTTGGCTACAGACATGGCAGGGAACCCAGAACGCAGCAGGGAAGCGATCCATTTCTTTCCTTCTGGACACCAGAGCCACTGACTCAGTCCTGGGAGTTTTGGGATGCCACCTCTCCTTTATTGTCGGGTACAGAGGACAGCCTTACCACCTCACCTGATTTAATTGCACTTTCAGAGTTACTTAATGAAAAAAGATTTCCAGCTAAGTTAAGAGCTCATTGCCTCACTCCAGATCTACTGCCTGTGTTTCTCACGTGCATACAGACAGGGCCCTGATCTCTGCTTTGTCCCTAATTCCAAAAAATAAATTCTCATGCACCACAAGCTTTTCTTTTCCCAGTTCCCTGTTCTAACTCACTGTTCAGCTAATGGTACAGGACCACCACAGAACCGGAGTCCAGAGATCATCAGGTAAGAAACTGTAACAGTTAAAAGGTATTTACACCCCCAGACCCAAAAGCATCTGGGTGCTACAAAAAAGACTTTAATGTAAACATCTATTACTGTGAGATGCTTTTAACAATTGATCACCTGTCTCCTGGATGCCGAACTAGTAAAGGAAACAGGTACTTTAAAATACCTGTTAAAGCTTAACATGTTTCAAAATCCATCTGGACAGGCCATATCTACCTCAGATAAATGTCAACATAAAATCATGATTCTTTTCTCTCTAAGCTTTTTTCTGTGTCACCAGCATCTTGTCAGACAGAAGGTTCCCAGCCACAGCGAAGAGGGATACATGTCTCCAGAACAATGGATGGCAGACAGTATCCCACAACGCCTGTCTACCTTGGAAGACTCCCCTTCCCCATTCCCCCAAGAGCCAACCAACATCCAATAGTCAGCCGGAAGCAGCTTTTGAGAGAAATGACGCCCCTATTCCCATCTACCTGTTTTTGTTTTTTGTTTTTTTTTAAATTCGGAGCTGAGGACCGAACCCAGGGCCTTGTGCTTGCTAGGCAAGCACTCTACCACTGAGCTAAATCCCCCAAACTCCCCCCTTTTATAATAAGCGAATGTCTGGGATGTAAGGATTATGTCCTTAATTATGTCTACGTCACCAGCCTGTGACGGCATCCCAGCCTAAAAAGCGGGTGTGCCTTCTCTGTGCTCTCTTTCCGCACTCTCCCCTCTGAGAGGTCTCTCTCTCTCTCTCTCTCTCTCTCTCTCTCTCTCTCTCTCTCTCTCTCTCTCTCCCAATAAAGCTTTAGAAAGGTAACCATGGCTCCTGATTCTTCCACCGCCGCTTAACCAACATTGACCCCTTGTTCTGTTAGACACTGTTGTGTGATACTTTGTTTGTGTTCTGACAAATAAAGCTTGCCTGGAGATCAGAGGGCAGAGCTAGGCACTGGTTAACCACAGAAGCTGGGCAGTGGTGGCTCATGCCTTTAATCCCAGCACTTGGGAAGTGGGGACAGGAAGTAATAAGGCGGGGTGGAGACAGGACCTCGGTTCTTTTGGTTGGAGGATCCAGAGAAGCAAGAGATCACTAGTGGCTGCTCCTCTATTTCTTGATCTTTCAGGTTATTCCTCCGATATCTGACCCCTGGTTTTTACTGATAAGATTAATTAGATTTACGCTTCAGACCACCTTGTTTTCCTGGGCCTCAAAGCTCGCTCTTTCTGTAGCTTGGCAGGCCTTATCCTCCAAATCCTCTTAGTGCAGGCTCCGGCGTAGCTGGACTGCAGGCTTCAGACACTACCCCAGCTTTGCCGCCTCAGGCCCCTGCTGTCTTTCCTGTCTGTTGGTGCACATGGGTCCAGAGTCACATGGGTCAGTCTTACACCCAGAAGTGAGGTCTGCCAGTGTGGTGTCCTCATTCTCGGGCCAGATGGAGCGGATGTAGAATGCCCAGTTACTTCTCCAGCACCATGTCTGCCTGTGTGCCACCGTGCTCTCTGCCATGATGATCGTGGACTAAACCTCTGAAACTATAAGCCAGCCCCAATTCAATGCTTTCTTTTATAAGAGTTGCCATGGTCATGGTGTCTTCACAATAGAAACCCTAAGACAGAAGTTGGTAGCAGGGACGGGGTATTGCTGTGACAGGCCTGACCTGCTCTTGGTTGATGGAATGTGGACTTTGAGACTTTGGGCTAGGAAAGCAGTGCACACTTTATGTGGGGCTAAATGGGCCGTGCTAGTAGGAGCGGGGAGACAGTGGGTCTGAAAACAGTGTAGAGTGTGACAACTCAGCTCAAGAGGTTCCAGAGGAGGGTATTAGTCAGTGGCCTAGAGACAGCTCTGGTGCTTGGTGAAGAATGGGGCTGCTTTTTGCCCTTGTCAAAAAAAAATCTGCCTGAGCACAAATTGAAGAGTTTGGGACTAATGGCGTTGGCAGAGGAGAATTTAAGACAGCTTAGTACTGACTCTGCTGTGTGGTTATTAGTGATCAGTTTTATGCAGACCAGTAGCATAGTGACTTAGAGACAGAGTGACAGTCACTAGTCCCACTGCCAGGAATGCAAGACCAAAGTGAGCCAGCAGAAGTATGGGGGTGGGGTGGGGTGGGGGGAGGCATGGAAGGAAGTCGACAGGAGAAAACACAAGACTAATGTACAGAACTATGTCTGCGATGGGAGAAAACACAGGACTAATGTACAGAACTGTGTCTGTGACAGGAGAAAACACAGGACTGATGTCAAAAACTCTGTCTGCGACGGGAGAAAACACAGGACTGATGTACAGAACTGTGTCTGCGACGGGAGAAAACACAGGACTAATGTACAGAACTGTGTCTGTGACAGGAGAAAGCACAGGACTGATGTACAGAACTGTGTCTGTGATGGGAGAAAACACAGGACTGATGTACAGAACTGTGTCTGTGACAGGAGAAAACACAGGACTGATGTCCAGAACTGTGTCTGCGACAGGAGAAAGCACAGGACTGATGTCCATAACTGTGTCTGCGACGGGAGAAAACACAGGACTGATGTCCATGACTGTGTCTGCGACGGGAGAAAACACAGGACTGATGTCCAGAACTGTGTCTGCGACGGGAGAAAACACAGGACTGATGTCCAGAACTGTGTCTGTGATGGGAGAAAACACAGGACTGATGTCCAGAACTGTGTCTGGCCTGGAGTGAAAGGTGGGAAGGTCCACCACAGCCAGAGTCTCCACAGCATCTAAAAGGTCTGTTTGCAGGTGGATCAGGAACAAACAGAACAAATGGAGCTGTTGGGGGATGAGAGCCATTCCGACGAGCTTGTGGAACATTTTGTCTGAGTCTAGGGGGAAGTTCAGTAAGAAAAACATTTAAGAGACAGGAAGAAAATGTAGTATGAGGGTAATAAGAAGGAAGGAGTGATCCGGGGAGGGGCCAGAGTGCGAGGGAACACAAGCCCATATGTAGAAGGAGGCTGATGGTGAAATTTTTGTCTGGTTCTTGTGTCTTTGGGCCCTGTCTCAAACCAGTTAGTTCCCCTCTCAGAGGGCGCCTGAGCTGCCTCAGGGGCTTGGGCTACCGTTCTTACTTAACTGTTTCCATCCAACAAAAAGGGTGATGTAGCAGGGATGGCAGTTAGAGTGCCTCACAGGAGCATCTCTCCAAGGGGCTAGAATAAAACTTAACAGGTGACAAAGGTCCAGAACATAAAATAGCCATTTGGTGACAGTGTGTTACACTATGCAAGGGAGGTAGTATCTGTAATATATAAAAAGTGAGACAAACTGTAGTACTATTATAATTTTTACCGAGCATAGAGTGAAGAAAGTAGGGCAGTTTTGTCTTTAGTGGAGGAAAAGAACAGGCAATCTTCGGCAGGCTTTGTCACAGGCGTTAGCGAGACTGATGATTTTTGTCACCGTCCATCACAAGATGTAAGGCCATCGTTTTGGTGGAAGAGCCTGAGACAGTTTTCACTAGCCAGCACAGTTCAGAACCATCTACTGGGTCTTCTCTATCACAGCCTTGTGGGAAACACAAAGGTAACGGGCTGTTAGAGTCCTGCATAAGGAGCACACACCCAGAAGCTTTGTAAAGGAAGTCGGTTAAATTCAGCATCTAACTGACAGTTTAAAAGAGAAATACAATCTTACTTAGTCAGTTTTATAGGACTAGCTAGCAAAGATTCCAAAAACACCAGTTGGATATTCTGAATAATTTTCAAAAGCTGTGAGTTTAATGATGGAGCACCTGGCAGCCTCCTTTAATAAGGGACCCTGGGTGGTTAGTGTGAACCCTGAAATTAGGTTGTGCTAATAGGAAGAACTGAAAGCCAGGGTAGAGGGCGTGACCAACTGAGCTAGCATGCCGGTCTGACAGAGCTTCTGGGTGTTTGTTTCTTATACTGGAGTCTAACAGCTAATTAGTTACCTTATCCTTCTACGGAACTCTGGTGCATGGTCCAGCCAGTTGTATAATGCATTCACCTAACTGAACAAGCATACCAGTCAGGTGGTAGGCTTATGAACAAGGTTCCTTTGTTCACAGCATCCCCATATGTCAGTTTAGGAGACACCGAGGACAGAGTGATTTTGCTTCTCTGTTGTTTGAGACAGAGATGTGAGTGCAGACTCTGAGATCCTCCACTGGGCAAGAGAATCCATCCCCGTCATGAGAGACAATTCATGGCTTTGCCTATACAGCCAGATCTGGTTAGACTTTTGGAAGGTCTGATTTCCTCGTGCATCTTTGTCCTGTAATGAGGTTCACATGCAACTCATTCCATCCAGATAGCAAAGTGGGCTGGGTGCTCCTAAGGAAGAGCCATGCTGAGCTGCCGTGCTGCTTCTAGAGGATTCCTAATGAGCATGAGTGGGCAGAACACCCTGAGAAGTCCTGCAGAGGAAGAAACCTGCTCAATTTTAACACAGAACTCCAGTGAACCTGGAGCCCTGCTCTCATCCCAGAGACCTGTTCGGAGACTCACTTGTATTTTGCTTGTTTCCAAAGGTCTGTGGAGAATAGGGTCATGGAACTTATTTGGGCATTGAAGAATGGGTTTAATCTAGCAGATTGAGGTGAGGGTCCCTGTGATTAATTAATCTTAGTTGCCAACTTGGTGAGATCTAGAATCAATGAACTGGAAGATGGGCCTCTGGGTGTGGCTGTGGGGGACTGCCTTAATATATATTCTTCAGTCTTGGTTTTCTTTCTTTCTTTTTTTTTTTTTCTTTTTTTTTGGTTTTTCGAGACAGGGTTTCTCTGTGTAGCTTTACACCTTTCCTGGAACTCACTCTGTAGCCCAGGCTGGCCTCGAACTCACAGAGATCGCCTGCCTCTGCCTCCCGAGTGCTGAGATTAAAGGTGTGCGCCACCACTGCCCGGCCAGTCCCGGTTTTCTAACTGTGGGTGCAATGTGAGCAGCTGGGTCACCTCCTGCTGCCTTCACGATACCACCACAATGTATTTCACCCTTTGCAACTGGAACTATGAGTCAAAATAACCTGTATCAGTCAGGGTTCTCTAGAGAAACAGGACTGATGGAATGAATATGTAAATGTGTGTGTGTGTGTGTGTGTGTGTGTGTGTGTGTGTGTGTGTATTAAAGTTGCTTACAGGCTGTGGTCTGACTATTCCAACAATGGCTGTCTCCTGATGGAAAGTCCAAGAATCCATTAGTGGTTTTGTCCATGAGGCTGAACATCTCAGCTGCTCTTCAATGTATGCCAGAGAAGCAGGTGCTAATGCCAGTGAAGGAATGAACTTGCCAGTAAGAGTGGGAGCAAGCAGGAGGGCAAGAGCTTCCTTCTTCCACGTCCCTTATGTGGCTGGCACCAGAAGGAAGGTCCAGCATAAGGTGGGTCTTCCCCTTTAAATCCCACCTCAGACGATCCAGTCAAGGAAAATCCATCACAGGTGTACCCAGCAGCTTGGGTTTCACTTAATTCTAGATGGTCAAGTTGACCACCAAGAATAGCCACCACACCCTCCAAGCTTGTCTCTGTAAATGAATTCCATTCGCATTTAACATGACTACAAACATAGTTCTGAGCATATTAAAGAATTTGATCATTTATAAGGTAACTGACCATTAACTTTTGTCTTAATCATCTTCAGGAATTCTCATAAGATTAGAATTTTATGTTACAACTTTTGAGCTATTAGTGTGGTGATATTTTGTTTGTGCTCTGACAAATAAAGCTTGCCTGAAGATCAGAATGTGGAGCTAGCCCTTAGTCCCGGGACTCTCGATTGAGCGAGGTTTGCCGGTGTATGGGAAGCTCCCAGAACCATCGACCTGTTAAGTCTCAAGATGAGACAGAGGGGTCCTCCCCTGAGCCTCTAAGACCTAACCAGGGTGCTTCCGAAACGAAAGTTAGAACGGAGCCTCGCTCCCAGCGACTGAGAGAGGAGGAAGCTTGCTCTCAGCCTGAAACCTAGTTTCCGTAGCAACCATCCGGGAGCGTCGCCTCTGTCACGGCATCTCTATGGTTTCCGCATCCTAGAAGGACCGAAGCGCACTTCCGGGAAGATGGAGACACCCGAGTCTGATGTGACACGTGCTTCCACGGAGAGGACCGCGGACTGAAGGTAAGGGCTTTCTCAGGGGCGGGAGCAAAGGCAAAGATCCGCCAGTAGTTCCACCCTGCTGACTGCGGCTGTGGGGCTTGGATTTACAGCAGGAGGACAAGGCGGCGGCCAGCCCTGAAGCAGCTGCAAACGGGCCAACGGGCTGGAGTGGAGTGTGCTTGCAGCCTTCACACATCTGGCTGCGGCTGCCCACGCCTGTCCTTTGCAAGTGCGTTGAAAGCGATTTCTACTGTGTCACTCAGTTCAACCCAGAAACGCTGAACGCATTCTTGTTGTAATTGTCAAGGGCTGGGAAATAAAACTTGTCTCCGGCTTCCGGGGAGTGTGGTTTTGAATTACTGTGTGGAGGAATAGGTTGTGGGAGGTCTTATAGAGAGCACAGCAAGCTGTAAGAGCCCCAAAGTAGCGGCTTCTGAAATTCCTCACTAACAGTCCTGGATCTACTACTTGCCATTTTGGTTTCAGCGAGTAACTAAAGTTATCAGTGCCCTATTTCTTCTTCATAAATTTTGGATAGGTAATAACTAATAAAGATTGTTGTCAGGCATAGAGATGATCCATGTGAAGCAGTTAATAGCAGGCTGGTGTTGAGTCAATGCACTACAAGTGTGGAGTATGATTATTATTACTGTTAAAATAATTAGAGACAATTTTTGAGAGGTGGTAGTTTTTTCTTTCTGGTTTGTTGAGACAGTGTTTCTCGGTGTAGTTTTGGTGCCTGTCCTGGAACTCGCTCTGTAGCCCAGGCTGGCCTCGAACTCACAGAGATCCGCCTGCCTCTGCTTCCCAAGTGCTGGGATTAAAGGCCTGTGCCACCACTGCCCAGCTGAGAGGTGGTGGTTTTAAGGTGACCTCAGTATCTAAATTTTCCTTGTGTTTCCATATCAAGAAGCAAGGTAGCACGCGGAAGAGAGAAGCAGGCAGGTCTCTCATCCTGGCCAACCGGTAATTAGACCCTATCTCAAAAACAAAAAGCCATGAGGGAAGGTAGGAGCACTTCACTCTGTGTTTCTGTTGCTGTTCTGATTCAGGTATCACTTGGGCATCATAGAATCATCCTTCCTAGTGGAAAGGTGGATAGAAAGGTGATTTATCCTGATTGTGCTCCTCTTTATACCCAAGATGCCTGCGAACCACCCCTCACCACCACCAAAAAAGGTTTTGTGCATTAGCTTCATTGCTGTGTAAAGAACAGCCACAGATTTAGTGGCTTGATTCAATAAATAAATAATAAATCTAAAAAGAATTTATGTGTATGGGTGTTTTGCCTGCTTGTATGTCTGTGTGCCACATGTGTGCCTGGGACCCTGGAACTGAAGGTTGTGAGCTGCCATGTGGGTGCTGGGAATCAAACCCAGGTCCCCTGGAAGAGCACTCAGTTCTCAAAACCACTGAGCCATCTCTCCAACCTCTGGGGCTTTTTTTTTTTTTTCCCTCACGTGTGTGTGAGTGCATGCATGCATGTGTGGGCATGAACATGTGTGTATGGGTGTTTGCGCATATGGGGGTCAGAGGTCAACCTTTGGTGTAATTTCTCGGGAATTAACCACTTGTTTTTTGAGATAGTCTCTACTTGTCTGGTTAGGTTGGCTGGCCGTAAAGCCCTGGAGATCTCCCGTCTCCATCTCCAGCACTGTGATTACAAGCGCATACCCCTGCGCCTGGCTTTTATGTGCCAGTAAAGTCCCGTCCTAAACTCCTGACCACATTTTACCTTTTATCCTGGTATCTTCAGTTTTGGAGGAGTTATGTTGCTTTGGTGTTTTGTGTTCCTTGAGATTTACGCCTCAGGAATTGGGTCATTGGTGGAGTTTATATAGTGGGCTGGAGAGATGGTCGGGGTTAAGAGTACTCACTGCTCTTCCATAGGGCCTGAGTTAGTTCCCAGCACCCACATGGTGGCTTACACCATTTATAATACCAACTCCAGAGCATCTAACTCCTTTCTGGTTTCTGAGGGTCCTGTGTGCACATGATACACATATATACAGGCAAAACACGCATACAATTAAAGTTCAAAGAAGAATTGTTTTTTTTAAAACTTCTTTATTTCAGAAGTGTTTACAGTGTTCAAGAGGACCTAGGCTGTTCTAGGGTTGAAGTGTTGTTTTCCTTGCTAGACTGATGATCAGAACATCCAGCTTGATCCCCATTGCTTCCCTGAAATTAGAATAGGCCTAGTATGAAGTACAGTCATAGCCATGTAAGCACCAATCATTTTAGGAAGTAACGGAACATTGTGCATGGGGGGAAAACTCAGGGTAAAACATGTGATTTAGTCCTGGATTGGCAGAGAAAAAGTAAGGAAGGAAATATATCAAATAAGGAATGATAGGGCTAGAGTGAGGCCCTACCAGTGAGGTGAAGCCTGCCTGAAAAGAGAAAGGTTAAGAAACACAATCACATACCAAGAACAGTCCCAGCTCCCAGGAGCCTGAAACACAGAGGAGGCCCTGTAGACCTGGCCAGAGTGTGTTCCTTGGGAGAGCGAAGGAGAACAGGACAGAGCTGGCTAAATTAACACCAGGTATGAGAGAGGAATGTGTTGGTGGGGAGTGTGGGGAGAATGTGAAAGCAGTATGGCCTTTGGTTGGCTTGCGGATTCAGTCTTGAGTTTGAGTCTCTTTGGGTTCCTTTCAGGATCCCAGAAGTCAGCCCTTGGGAGCTAGTGTTACAGTCATGGTCTGGGCAGTGTTTCCCAGGTGAAGTCTCAGGTTCCCAGTTGCAAGTGCCGGGCCTGCCCTGTATGATTCCTGCTTCATCAACACTGCTGGACATGTGTGTTTAAGTTCTCCTACAGATTCTGGTCCCACCAAGTTTCCACACCGATGACTAATGATTCAAAGACCTTTCCCTGAAGTCTAGAAGCTCACTTATCATATCACTTAGGACATTTATCATTTATCATGTCACTTGCTATGTTGCTGTGTGTTTCCCGAGTGCAGTCCATAAGAAGGGGCCCCTTTGAAATGGTGTTTACAGCTGTTCTGGCAGTGCCAAGTGAACGCTGGCACCTCAGGATCCACTGAAGTGTTTTGTGTGGCTTCTGTCTTGCTCTGCTCTTTGAAGTGTCTCCTGTGGAGCTCCTGTGGTACAGTGCAGGTTTTCCAAGCCTCTGTCTTGAGCCATGGCTCCTACTATCTGGTGCTGACGCTCCTGCTCACTAGGAAGAGGAGGCGCCCAGATCAGACTCTGGATTTCTTTCTCCTACTTTGTAAAGTTCTCAATTTGCTATTACAGATAGAAACATTCAGGTGTCTCCCGAATCTTACACTTATTAAATACCTTTCTCCAGTTTATTCCTTGGGAGACTTAGACAGCCTGTGCCTGGATGTCACCTGTCACCTTCTGTTGGATAGAAATTCTGCTCATCACTCTTAAACCTAATATATAATATTTAAGAAGCTCCAGATTTACTCCAGTAGTCCTCTTAGTCAGTTTTGACAGTTTTCTGTAGTCAGGGTGGTGACATACAGCACTGATCCCAGCACTTGGTAGGCAAGCAGATCTCTGTGAGTTTGAGGCCAGCCTGGTCTACATAGAGAGTTTCAGGCTAATGAGGGATACATAGTCTCAAAACAAAAACAAAAAGCAGTTGTCTCCTATGCCCATAACAAATGATCTTAGCACAAATTGATACTGGTAGTCTGTGTTTTCGGTGTGATGTGCCATCTTAACTGTTTTGGAGGCAAATTTAGTGTATAAGTTGAATATGCCATTCTTTATCGTACAAGTTGGGTCCAAAAGGAAGTATGTGTGAGTTACTGTAAAGAAATGCAGTTACTTCAAATCATGCAATTTGGGCTTGTGTTCAAATTGCCTGAGTAGGTCTTTAGACAAGAAACCCAGGTCCTTTTTTTCTTACTTGTAGGATGAGGATACTACCTATTGGACAGGACTATCTACGAAGTATAATGAGGTGGTTTGATGTAATAAATGAGGTGATAGTGTGTGACACCCTGTTGTAGAATATTATTTTAAGGTGTGTTACTTTTGTTTATGCTGCATTTGTTTAACTCTGTGAAGCTGTGTTACTGTGCCTGTGTAAAACACCTCATGGTCTAATAAAGATCTGAACAGCCAATAATAGCGAGGCAGGGGAAAGTATAGTCAGGGCTGTCAGGCAGAGAGAATATATAGAAGGAGAAATCTGGGAGGAAAGAAAGAAGTAGCCAGAGAAGGAGGAGGACTCCAGGGAGATACCCAGCTACACAACAAGCCATGGAGTAAGAGTAAGATTTACAGAAGTAAGAGAACAGGAAAAGCCCAGAGGATAATTTAAGAAAAGCTGGCAAGAAACAAGCTGGGCATTTATAAGTAAGAATAAGCCTTTGTGTGTGATTTATTTGGGAGCTGGGTGGCAGGCCCCCCCAAAAGAGTAAAAAACAAACAACAAGAATACCCATCCTTGTTTCTTTAGTGTTCAGTTAGCATCCCCTTCCTAAGCTAGACAGTTTAAAGGGAAGCTTTTGAAACCTGAACTACACCGGTAATGTGTGAACGGAGGCTTTTCTCTGTCATGCTCCGTTCCACAGCTGCTCCCAAATAATCACTCAGAGGCTTAATATTATTTATAAATGCTTGGCCATTAGCTCAGGCTTGTTACTAATTCTTACACTTAAATTAACCCATAATTCTTATCTGTGTTTAGCCATGTGGCTTGTTACCTTTTCTTAGTAGGGCATTCTCATCTTGCTTCCTCTGTGTCCGGCTGGTGACTCTCTGACTCCACCCTCCTTCTTTCCATCATTCTCAGTTTGGCTTTCCCACCCAGCCTTAGGTTTGGCAGAAAGCACCTTTACACTGAGCTATCTCTCTAGCCGTAACTTCCTATACTCCAGGAGCCAAGGCCAGTGAACGGTGCTGGGGATTGAACCCAGGGCCTCATGTAGGCTAGGCAAGCATTCTGCCTACTAAGATAGCCATAGACCCACACTACCTCCCTTTTCTTTTTCACTCACTTAGGATCTCATATAGCACAGACTGGCTTCAACCTTTCTATACAGTTGTGGATGATATGAACTTCTGATCCTCTTGCCTCCACGTTCCAAATGCTAGGATTACATGTGTGTGCTCCATGATGCTGGGGGTTGAAACCTGGGGCTTTATGTGTATTACACAGGCACTCTGCTGTCTAAGGCGCATCTCCAGTCCTTCCTTTCCCTACTCAAAGGATGATGCCACATCTTCCCTGGTGAGAACCCGAGGACAGAGCCTTTCCGACCACCATGAGTGTCACCCCAGAGGTCAAGAGTCGTGGGATGAAGTTTGCTGAAGAGCAGCTGCTAAAATATGGATGGACTCAAGGTGTTCTAGGGCCCCTTCCATATCCTCCCAGTTCCCTCTGTTCCTCTGCCCTATGTCAATTCATCCAGAGGAGAAACTAGTTTAAAGAGAAAACTTTAGAAGCATAAATTTTCTGCTCTATCTGGAAAAGGGAAGAATGGGTGAAATTCGCATTCTTGGGAAATGGGGATAATGGGGGATAATTGGGGACAAGTAGTTGGGCAGACTGGAGGAGGCAGTCAGGAGGAAATGTGACAAAAAAAGATCATTCTGGGTCAGACTTGTGGAGCAGTAAGAATGGAGTGAGGTAGGTTTCTGAAAGGTACATGGTCTACCCAGTGATCAGAGAGAAATGGCAGTTAGCCCAGGAAGACTTGGTGAGGGCTCAGGGCAGGCTACAAAATAAATCACTCCCTGTCCTCTACAGGCAAGGGCCTGGGCCGGAGAGAGAATGGCATCACTCAGGCCCTCAAGGTGACACTGAAGCAAGATACCCATGGGGTAAGCCTGGGAAGAGAGCAGCAAGAATGGGAGAGGGCACCCATGAGGGCCAGTGGGCGGTGCTCAGACTGTGACTTTCATTATTATTTACCTGGAGGTGGGACACGACCCTGCCAAGGAGTTTACAAACCACTGGTGGAGTGATCTCTTCAACAAGACTGCAGCCAGCTTGGTAGTGGACACAGGGAAGGTATGAGCTTATCAGGTAGATTGATGAGTCGGTGTATGTCTGGGATAGGGCAGGGAGGTTCAGCTTTCTCACTCATGCTTTCCAACAGGATGGAGTGCAGATAAGGCGCCTTTCCAAGGAGACCACCCAGCGTAATCACCCCAAGCCCAATTTGCTGTATCAGAAGTTTGTGAAGGTACCAGAGTGAGAGATCCAGCTCTTTATTGCTCCCTTATTTCCCCAGGTCCTGATCAATTGCCTTGTATGCCCAACTAATTCTCAGGATATCCTAGCACACAGAGATCCCGTGTCCAACTGTGCTGTGCTTACACTAAGGCCCATGCCCCCATCCAGAATCAAGATGTGAAGGTTCCAGGGACCCTGCCGTCTGCTGGGGAGGCAGCACTGAACGGTGGCGGGAGGCCATCATTTAGTTAGGAGCTAGTGGAGTGAGATGTGTTGGTGTTTAATTCAAAAAGGTTTAGAAGCCAGAAGAGTCCTGAGAGGTTGCCTAGTCTGTCTTTACATATGTGAACCAAAGGGTGAAAACGGGCTACTAAAGAACCCACAGCTGGCTAGGAAAGGAAAAGAATAGAACCCAGGCTTTCCAGCTTCTTCCACTCTAGTACAGAAAGCCAGCAGTTAGTGAGCGTGGGTTCTGTGCCTGGGGCTTTCCAAGTTACCTAGCCATCCTTCCCAGTTCCTCCGTTTGTTGGCATCTACCCTTTTAGTTCAGGCAGTCCTTGCCTCTTTCAGAAACTCTGCCTCTGCTCTCATTCCCCACCATAGTCAGCTGACCTACAAAACATCCACAGGCTTCTCTCCGAAACAAATTATATCATGATCCTTTTTGTTTGTTTTTGGTTTTTGAGATGGATTTTCTGTGTAGTCTTGGCTGTCTTGGAACTCACTCTGTAGACCAGGCTGGCCTCAAATCAGAGATCCACCTGCCTCTGCCTCCCAAGTGCTGGGATTAAAGGCGTGCAATACTAGTGTCTGGCTCCACCCATTTTGACTGAGATTGGCTTCCATGGCCCTTTAAGCGTCTTGTCTCACTTCTACCTCTCCTCTCTGGGACAGAAGCAGGTCAGTTTCTTCTCCTTCAAGAAGCTGTGTTCTGGGCTGGAGAGATGGCTCAGAGGTTAAGGGCACTGACTGCTCTTCCAGAGGTCCTGAGTTCAATTCCCAGCACCCACATGGTGGCTCACAACCATCTATAATGAGATCTGGTGCCCTCTTCTGGCCTGCAGGCATACATGCAGGCAGAACACTGTATCCATAATAAATAAATAAATCTTTAAAAAAAAAAAAAGAAGGCTGTGCTTTCCCATCTGCCCTTTCTCTCTGCCCTTTACCTGCCAACCATTTCTTGACTTTCAGTTTGAGATTATACATAAGCACCTTCTAGAAACCACTCCCAAACCCTGGCCTGAGTTATCTGTTGGAAAGGCAACATTCATCCTAACTGCCCATGTAATTACATCTGGACTGGACCCATCTCATTCTTTTTGTGTGTGTGCGTGTACACATGTTCACATATATGGTACACGTGTGTGCAGATGCTCATGCATGTGTATGCATATAGAGGCCAGAGGTTGACATTAGGTATCTTTCTTGATCTCCACCTTATATACTGAACCAGGGTCTCTCACTTGAATCCACTCGCCGATTCGTCTAGTTTAGCTTCCTAGCTAGCTTGCTTCCCCCTCCACCTCTTGCATGCTAGGATTACAGGTGGGTAGCCATGCCTGCCCAACATTTCTGTGGTGCTGGAGATCTGCACTGAGGTCCTCATGCTTGCACAACAAGTGTTGTTACCAGCTCAGCTGTCTCCCCACCTACCCCCTGTCACTGTCTGTCCTTTGCCTCTATCCTGAGTTCTGTTCATCTAGTTAAACAGACACTGGGACTAGGTGCTGTCTTTATTGTCAGTTACTGGCACCCGCTCCACTAGAAAACTTAACTCGGAACCCTTCCCCTCGCCCCCCCTGCTTGTTCTACAATCAGCCAGCTGTGAGCCAGAGAAGCCCTGGCTGCTCCACTCCCGATACCTGGCCCACCTCCTGCCCAAACTGAAATATGCAGGCTGCACGGCTGGGCAGGAACAGTGGCGGAGGCTGTCAGATTCATGCCTTGGGCAGTGAGTTCCGAGGGGCTTCTGAAAGGGAGGAGAGGTGGTAACGGTGTGGGGTTGGCTTTATCCATCTCCGTGATCCTCTTCCTCCAGACAGCCACACTAACCTCAGGCGAAGAGAAGCCGGACAGAGACTCGGAGAACAGCAGTGATGATGAAGACCATGAGCCCACACCTCCAAAGATGTGAGACTTGATTCTGAAGTGAGGGCATGTGGGAGGGGATGCCTTGGGATCTTCAGAGAATGAACAAGGAAACCTAATGCCTGACTGGGCTCTTCAGAGGGGGTTGTAGAATTAATTAGATTCTGTTAATCTTTATATTCTTAGAACTTCAAAAAGTGCCAGGTTATGAACAAGAAATAGTGAAGATGTACATTTTTTAGACAGAAAAACAACCAAGCCTTTTCACCATCTTGTGACTTGTCATCTGCCCTTACAGTCTGACGGATGAGATGCTACTCAAAGCTTGTGAGGGGCGAACAGCACACAAGTAAGTTGTGGTCGCTTTCTGGGTCTCCCATCTTTTCTGCCTGTGCATTAGAACACCTGTGCCACCTCCCACTTATTTCCATTATTCCAGGGGACTGATCCTGTTGTTGACACATTTGGGGTGAAGTCAGGCAGCTCCCCTCCCTGTTCCCAGCTTGCTCTGTAATACCCACCCGTACTGACTTGGACCCATCTCTTAGGGCTGCCCGGGCTGGAATCACAATGAAAGCTAAGCTTGCTCGCCTGGAGGCCCAAGAGCAGGCCTTCCTGGCTCGGCTCAAAGGCACGAAGGATGTGGGCACCTCTCAACCACAGACTGACAAGGAGCCCTCCAAAAACAAGGAAAAGAAGAGGAAGCAGGAGGAGGAGGAAGGGGCTGCAACAACTGAAAAGAATGTAGGTGAGGAGCTCCTAGAACACACTGACCAGAGCATTAGGAAAAGCAGGAAGAAGAAAAGGAGGCGGAAAGATGAGAGAGAGGGAATGGCTGGAGGAAGTGGGGAGGAGGCTGAAGGAGCAAGTGGGCCTGGAGAAGTGAGCACAGAGCAACCGGATCAGTCTCCTAGGAAAAGGAAGAAAAAGAGGAGGCAGCACCACGAAGAGGGGAAGATGGAAGTCTGTGATAAAGGACGCAGAGATGTGACAGGCAGGCCAAAGGCAGTGGACGGTGGAGCAGGCACAGACCCATGGAGAAGCACCAAGAAGCCATGGCAGTGTGGGGAGGACTTGGACACCCAAGATGAAGAAGGGAAGGATGGCCTAACAGAAGGAGAGAGAAAGGTCAGACGAAGCAAGAAGAAAAGACGGCAGTGTCGTGAGGTGGTGGCCTTGGATGTAAGCAATAAGGATGATGATGGCAGGACTTGGGAAGTTGAGAATGAAGGCGAGAGAAGTCAGCCACACCCAAAGGAGAGAGCCAAAAAGAAGAAGCAGAAGAGGGACTGAAGGCCTACAGTGTAGCTCTGCTGAGTCCTTTTCAGGGGCAGCCTGGGTTTGGGCAGGGTTTCTTCATCCCCTCTGCAAGTGGCTCAGGAGCACGCGTCTGCTGAGGAAAGCCAAAGCATTCAATGCTAGCTGAGGGGGTGGACGTCCCCTGTACAACTTCTGTCCCAAAAGTATAAACCCTGGTGTGCCTAGCAGCTCACTAGCTGAAGGATGGTGGAAGAGGACTCAGGACAGAGGAGTCTTCATTTAAAGACGTGTCTGCTAAGTCTGAAAATGGTAGACGTACGTGAAGAGACTTTTTGTTTTGAGACAGGATTTCTCTAATATAGCTCTAGTTATACAGAGATCCACCTGCCTGTACCTCAAGAGTGCTGGAATAAAAGGCCTGTATTACCATACCCTATGTAATGTCTTTATTTTTAAATACTGTGAAGATTAAGAAAAACATAAATTTAGATGTGTGGGCTGGGTTAGCCTTCCAGACTGCCTGTTTCTAATCATGATTAAATGAGAGCTTGGGCCCTAAGCCTATAGGTCATTCCCAGTTGACAACATTTCTAGCATGAGAAGGTCTGAACACAACTTAGCCTTTGAAGACTTTTGAAGAAGTTCTTTCTGTTAGCCCTTTGGGGTCTTGCTACAATGCTAAGCTGAGTTTGTTTGGAGGTACCATCTACCTCTCTGTGTCTCTATCACAAATAAGGAAGCATCATTCCTGGGTAAAGGCTATCACACCTGATGTAGCGATGGAGTTATTTCCCATTGCTTACAAATGCCTGGTCTGTTTCCCCAAAGAAAGGGTAACCCACTGATAATTAAGGCCAGAAAATTCCAGTTTGCAGAGAGAAGGTACCAAGTCTTTATTAGAAACCTGCCTGCCCACCTTCCTTACTGTAGACGGTAGACACACTCTGTGTCAGGGTAGGATGGCAGATTCAGCTGGTACTTCTTTTCTAGAGCAGGTGGTACAAAACGACCCCCCAGGTAATGATATCGGCCAGTAAACTGGGCTGCAGACTTCTTGGGTGCTGTCAGTGAGATGAGTAAGTCTGGTTGGATTCCTCCCGGGTTTCCCTTCTCTACATCCCATCCTGAAGAGAGAAAGTAGTATGAGGAAGTACAGAAGGCCTAGTCCTAGAGAAGGGGGAAACTCCCAGTCCCAGTACTATCAGGCTCGGGTTTTCCCACAGGGCCAACATGAACCTTGATCCCCGGCCCTAGTGTGGGACCTAGTGTGGGACGTGAAAAGGTACATTCAGATTATTTTAGACCTGGTCTATACTGTGGATCAAGAATCCAGTCCCCTGGGTTCCAGTCCCCCAACCATCTGGGTCCCGGCACCTGAGGGAATGTCGATGCTAGCAATGGGCACGGTAAGTCCACTCAGGACACTCAGGATGCTGTGGAATGGCTCCCGAACATCACCCTTGAAGCTGAAGCCAAAGATGGCATCCACCACCAGCTCATACAGCTCATCAACCATCATGGGCTGTGGGAGGGGCAGGAAGAATGTCAGGAACTGTTGTCACCTAGGGAGGGCTGTCCCTGCACCCACAGACCACAGGGGCATGGATATAACTGCTTCCTAAGGTAGAGAGTAAGGTCATTCCTGTTCTGAGTGCCTGCCTGCCCACCTTCCTGCCGCTGGGGAGAAAGGGACTGACAGTGTAGAGGAGCCTGAGACTGGAAGCCAGAAGGGACCAATTCTGTCTTAGCTTTGCCTTGCTCCAATTCTGTGATTTTGCGCAAACCATTTCTCTGCATGTTGGTATCTTCATCTATAGAATAAGTTAATTCTCTTTTTAAATTTCGGATTTCCCACCCCCAAATCCGTGCATCTACAGAAAAGGGTTAGGGTCTCACTGAGGACCAGATGAGTGTTAAATGCATGCTGGGGGGAGACAGCTGTCTGCAGAATAGGGGTGCCTAGAGCTGCTAGTGTTGGGAAGCCGTGAAGCACTCAATATGGAGGAGCTCCTGTACCACTGCTACTCAGAGAGCAACTTTTATGGCAGGCAGACACTAGGCAGGCTAGCTTGGTCTGAAAACATGAAGGGAAGGGCAGAGGCAGTACTTACTGGGGAGATGAAGTATCAAGCCACCTACCTCTGGGGGCATTTCACTAAGGAAAGGAATGTCCATTTTCTGACATTGAGTCACTAGCCCAGTGAAGAGTGGTTTGTTAGGTCTTTTGGGGTAATAGATAGTTGGCTGGTAACCCTAATTGAAAAGGAAAGTAGCCATTCAATTTCTGATCCCAGACTCCCTGTACCTTCCCACGAAGACTCCGTTCAGATACTCACAAAAAGTTTGAGGTGTCGCGCGCAGACCAGGCCGTCCCCTCCGTTATTCCCGGGGCCACAGATGACCAAGACGGTAGGGGGGCTCCTGGACATGGACGTGGGGGGATAAGCCTGAAGGCAGAGGCGCAAAGGGTCTGGCAGTCACCGCCGTCTGCTCCACCGCGGGAGGCCTCCCCGCCCGTTCCCCACGAAGGCTCTGCACTGCGTCACCTACCTTGGCGATGGCCGTGGCACAGCTCAGCCCGGCCAGCTCCATGAGTTGATCCACGCTGAACTGGTACTCGTTAAATAGCTCCTCGTCCACGGCCCGCGCCTCCTCCTGGCTGAGGGAAGTCCTGGCCTGAGTCCGCCGCCGGGGTGCTGGGGGCGCGGCCTGCCCCGCCCCGCCCCCGTGGGAGAGCGCGGCCTCAGGTACCTCAGGTACTTCACCGGCGTGCTCGCCATGGTCTCCGAGCCCCGGCGCTGCGTTCCCCACCAGGTCGGCCCTGCACGGCACACCCTCTGCCGGCCTGCGAGCCGGGGCAGGCGCGAGCCCGCAACCAGCAGCCCGAGCCCAAGCAGCGCCCGCAGCCCGGACATTCGGCACGCAGAGCACCGCCCGTCCGCCCGCCCGGCGCATGCGCAGGGCCCGGCCCAGCCCCCAGCGCCGTTTGCAACGAGCCATAGGTTCCGAGTCCCGGGCGTACCGCGCACTTTGGTTCCGCCTTGCATTCTCGCCTTTTCCCCAGCGCTGTAAACGTTCGTACTTCTATACAGACAGGCTTCGCTCACTACGTAGCACAGGCTGGCCTCGAACTCAAGCAGTTCTACCTTCGAGCCCCCTTCGTGGGAGGCTGAGATCACACGCATGTACCGTCATGCCCAGCTCTTTTTAAATTATAATTATCTCGCCGGGCGGTGGTGGCGCACGCCTTTAATCCCAGCACTCAGGAGGCAGAGCCAGGCAGATCTCTGTGAGTTCGAGGCCAGCCTGGGCTACAGAGTGAGTTCCAGGAAAGGCACAAAGCTACACAGGGAAACCCTGTCTCGAAAAACCAAAAAAAAAAGAATAACTAATTTATTGTAAATTGCTTATGTTGCATTCATTTAACTCTGTGAAGCTGTGCTGCTGTGCCTGTCTAAAACATTTGGTGGTCTAATAAAGAGCAGAACAGCCAATGGCGAGGCAGGAAAAAGAATAGGCAGGGCTGGCAGGCGAAGAGAAGAAATAGGAGAAATCTGGGAGAAAGGGAGAAGAAACAAGAGAACAAAGAGAGGAGGACATCAAGGCCCAGCCACCCAGCTACACAGCAAACCGTGGAGTAAGAAATAATGAAATGTATACAGGAATAGAGAAAGATAAAAGTCCAGTGGCAAAAGATAAACAGGATAATTTAAAGTTAAGAAAAGCTGGCTAGAAACAAGCCAAGCTAAGGCCAGCATTTATAATTAAGAATAAGCCTCCATGTGTGATTTATTTGGGAGCTGGGTGGTAGGCCCCCCAAAAAGAGCAAAAACAACCAACAACAAGACACCATGACCACAACCGCCTGGCCATAGGTGTTCTCTTACATGTGGGTGTTAGCTTTTAAGCCTTTAATAAATATATCAGTATAACTACAGAGGTTAGGCACAGAGTAAGCAACTAGGTGGGAGGGGAGGGTCTTCTTGGAAGAACCTCCCAAGGAAAGAGAAATAGAATATATAGTAGGAGAGAGACTGGCCAGGCGGTGGTGGCGCACGCCTTTAATCCCAGCACTCGGGAGGCAGAGCCAGGCGGATCTCTGTGAGTTTGAGGCCAGCCTGGGCTACAGAGTGAGTTCCAGGAAAGGCGCAAAGCTACACAGAGAAACCCTGTCTCGAAAAACCGAGAGAGAGAGAGAGAGAGAGAGAGAGAGAGAGAGAGAGAGAGAGAGAGGCTGGGGCAGGAACAGGAAGATTAAACAGTAGGAGAGAGGAAGGGAGAGACTGTAGGGAGGGACAGCTAACCCCAGGGTCACTTGAGTGGTCATATGGTACCTAATTACAGCAGAAGCTTCTTAAATACATATATACATGAAAGTAATCTAAATGGAATCACCGAATAGAAGGGGAGACAAAGCCCCAGCCAGACACCTTTTACCACCAAATGAAACCTTCAGCACCAGGAGTGGGTTACGTCCAACTGACTTGTTGGCCAAAGCCCGTGGAAACCCCCAAACAACCTGGGCTATCATCAAGGCTATTAGTTGCTGTCCACAGTTGATGGTAAGGACCTATTGCTGAACACAACATTTACATATTTCATTGAACACAGAGAAGCTGAACGAACTAGCTGCTGGGTGCCTCGCTAGAATATTCACCCCCACTGACTAGTGTCCATGGTACTAGAAGGTCCTCTGTATGCTACCAGAGGAGAAAGATAACCACCAAAAAAGAGCTACAAACCATCGATCTACAGCACTGACCTACCTGCACGGCACTCTGATGTCACAGTGGTGGAAACATTGTGGGAGTAACCAACCACTATCTGACTGAATTTAAGGCCCAGTTCATGAGATGGAACCCATGTCTGACACTGCTCAGACCGAGAACCTGAGACTAGAAAGGCCATGGCTGTAGGTGAAAACCAAATACTGTCATACTGTTTAAGGAACACAGTAATAAGATGACTCCTAATGACATTCTGCTATAGCCATAGATCAGTGTCTTGCTCCGTCATCATCAGAGAAGCTTCCCCTTGTGTGGTAGATGGGAGCTAACACAGAGATCCACAACCGGACAATGTGCAGAGAGTGGGAGACGTTGGAATACTCAGTCCTAAATAGGATGTCTTCACCAACCCCCGCCCTCCTCAGGGCCTGTGCAGAAGAGGCAGGAAGATGGTAAGAGCCAGAGTTGCTGGAGGACACCAAGGAAAACTGTGTCTTCCTGACACAGCAGGACTGCTGCATGAGTGAACTCAGAGACTGACAGTGTGCAGCTCAGATTCAAGTCAGACAGGGTCCCAGTGCAGAGAGGGGGAAGTGGAATCAAGATGGTATCTCCAATAGACAACTACTTGCATGTGGGGGACCAGCCCCCACCTTTTTCAGGGTTCCTACCGGGAGGAGAGAGGAATAAGGAACTTGTAGATAGATTGTAGGCTTAGCCGAGAGGAAGAAAGACAGAAACACAGGATAGCTTCAGGAGGACCTGGGTCAATACCCAACAGGCCAGAACTTTATTCAAAGGGGCTTTTTATAACAATGCCAAGGGGTGAGGCAAAAGACCTCCCCCTTGCAAGATAAAACCAAGTATAGACCCTTCCAAACACTGGGTACCCAGGCCCGTGGTCCATTCATCCTCTTATGCGGTCCTGTTTGGTAAAGCAAGCTCAGATCTCACGAGGAAACCTCTGTGGGCTCCCACACTTGCAAAGAAAAATTAGTTTTTTCCAATGGAGTCTCACTGGGCATATTAACCACACTTAATGGCAGGCCTCATGCCCAGCAGCAGATGGCCAACACAAAATAAACTCCATGGTGTTTTTGTAGACTTTTTGTCTTATATTGCTTTGTTTGGGCATTTTTTTCATCTTACTGGTCTTTTGCTTGTAAATTATGGTTTCCAATTTTGTGTTTTTATGGGGCTTGTGTGCGTGCATGTTTTTTGTTTTTATTTGTTTGTGTTTTGTTTTTTGACTATTTGAGAGAGAAAGAAGGTACAGAGTTGAATGGGTGGGAAGGGTCTGGAAGAAGATGGGGGAATGGGAATGGGAAACCGTGATCAGAAAATATTGTATGAATTAAAAAAAAAAAAAAAAGCTGGCCGGGCGGTGGTGGCGCACACCTTTAAATCCCAGCACTCGGGAGGCAGAGCCAGGCGGATCTCTGTGAGTTCGAGGCCAGCCTGGGCTACCAAGTGAACTCCAGGAAAAGCGCAAAGCTACACAGAGAAACCCTGTCTCAAAAAAAAAACCAAAAAACAAACAACAACAACAAAAAAAGCTGGACATGGTGGCACATGCCTTTAATCCCAGCACTCAAGAGGCAGAGGCAGATCACTGTGATTTTGAGGCCAGCCTTGTCTACATTGAGTTCCAGACCAGCCAGGGCCACAAAGAGACACCCTGTCTTAGGGTGAAAAACAAGATAAATGTGCTTTTTCTCTATGAAACTGTGCTGGGATTATGACTCCACCCAGTCATATTCTTCATGGTTTTTTATATAAACCTTAAATATCGTGGACTAGGGGGGTCCAGCCCCTTGATAGTCCCCTCCCAGGGTTTGGGAAGAATCTACAACCAGCTGATAATTAATCTTTGAAGAAAAGAAATGAATCTATGTACACGAAACTCCTTAGTCCATACACTTTATTATTTTGTATCGGTTTTTTTCTCTCTACAAGCTTATACTCCGCTCTCATTTTTAGCTCCTATCTTGCCCAATTTCTCTTTAAATTTATCTGTTGTCCCCTCCAGGTTCTGTCTTAATTCCTTCATCTAGTTTTGCCCCTTCTAGATTCTCATCCATCTTGTTCTTTCCCATATCCCCTCCTCTCCCATCTCCTCTCTCATCTGTTTCTTCCCATCTTGTTCTTCCCCATCTGGCTCTTCCTCATCTTCCATCTCATTCCTCTAGTCCTCTCTTCTAGTCCTTCAACCTAGTTCTTCCCCATCTCAGTTTGTTCCTCTCAAGTTCTTACCCGTCTAGTTCTTCCGTTCTCTTTTCTCTTCTCTGTCCTTCATGTGCCCTGGAAGTCCTGGTATATATACACTTACAAGCAGTATTCCCTTAGCAGTGCAAAGCCAGGCTTCCAGGGTCAAACGGAGGGGTGATAAGAATCACACAGAGAGGCAATAACCGTTAATTATCATTTGCAACCCCAAAGGGAAGTGTCCAATGGGTAAATGGATTAACTAAAGGCTAAATTTGGGTAATATCTAAGAAGAGGGATTTTTTTAATTTATTTATTATGTATACAGTGCTCTGTTTGTGTGTATCCCTGCAGGCCCAAAGAGGGAACCAGATCTCATTACAGATGGTTTTCAGCCACCATGTGGTTGCTGGGAATTGAACTCAGGACCTTTGGAAGAACAGCCAATGCTCTTAACCTCTGAGCCATTTCTCCAGCCCAGAAGAGGGATCTTATGTGCTCAGCTATAGTCTTAAACATGATTAGTAGAAAATGTTAAGAATCTATAAGTTGCTAGGTCAATGGGAGAAAATAAAACTGTCTTCTTTTTTCCTGTGGCTCATATCTGTCCAAGCTATCTGCCATTTTTCTGCAGGGTGGGGGAAAGTGTGCTCAGTCGCTAGGCAACCTGTGTACAGCTAGATGCCTCTGGTGATAATTAAAGGGAGATCTGGAACTAGAGGTAAGATTTGGGAAAGGAGGAAGTAAAGCTTAATTGGCACATCCGCCAGGCCTTCTCAAACAGGTAGCCTGGATGTGTAAGTCTGTTCTTAGAGAGTACAGAGATATCTCTGATAAGGTACCTTCCTCCATCTGGGGATGGACCTGGCCAGATGCTTCCAATGATGATAATTACAGGGAGGCTTGAACTGGGGTTCAGGCTGAGCATAGCTGTCAGCACGGAAGGTTATCTAAATATTCCTAAAAGTGGTTAGGTAAGGAGTTAGAGGTCTATAAAGTTAGTAAGGCTGTAAAAAAGGAGGGTCTGAACTGAATTGTGTAAAGCTATTACTTAACATCCACCTGACCTAGGCAGTGTCTCCTTATGTAATTTACCTTTAATCAGGAGACTTTCATGTGGACTACTATTACTGCTAGTCCTTGAAAGTGGCTAAGGGAGATATCTGATTCCAGAGAAAACCTTTTGTGAGGCTGTTCTCCAAATACCTGGAATGTGTATATCCAGAGAGTGATCAGTCCACACTGTTAGCCCTTCTTAGGGAAAAGTCAATTGGGAAAACTATGAAGACACACATGATTTTCATAACAGAATACAACTGATATATAACAAGCCAAATAACACCAAAAGCTCCTTGGAATTTGGCTTCCTCTGGAGGAAATCCTTGATCCCTCTAGGTAGTGACTTTGCCATAACCAGCTGAGTTCTTATGATATATTCCTGTGGCCCGCAGCACTTAACAGTTACCTGTCACCCACAATTTCCAGTTCGCTTCTTTTAAAAATAAATTTTTTAGATTTATTTCTTTAAGTGTATGAGTGTTTTGCCTACATTTATGTCTGTGAATCATGTGTGCCTGATGCCCTCAGGTCAGAAGAAGGCCTCAGATTCCCTGGAACTAGAGTTATGGATGGTTGTGAGTCACCATGTGGGTGCTGGGAATTGAACCCCGGACCTCAAGAAGAACAACAAGTGTTCTTTTTCTTTAAAAAAAATTTTTTTTATGTCTGTGTGAGGGTGTTAGATCCTCTGGAACTGGAGTTACAGACAGTTGTGAGCGGCCATGTGTGTGCTGGGAATTGAACCCAGGTCTTCTGGAAGAGCAGCCAGTGCTCTTAACCACTGAGCCATCCCCCCAGTCCCCAACAAATGTTCTTAACCATCTCCCCAACTGCTCTCCACCCCCAGTTTGCAGTTGGGGTGTCGGATTACTCTGGACTCTTAGGATTTGGGTCACTTTGTAAAACCCTCCTTGCTTGTATCCAATTCAACAAAGGTTTTTAAAGTGATGAACCTTGACCTGGAGCCCGTGCTGGAGCGCTTGCTTAGCACATGCCCTGTTAGGCCCTCGGTCCCTAACTGCAACGGAAATAAACAGAAGCAACCAGAACAGTGACTTACGTTGAATGAGTCTTTTAAGGATCCAACTCAGCTTTGTAGAACAAAGTTTCTTTACACACTTAGGTTCTGAATTCACGTTTTTAAGCTAAGGCTGAGCATTCATAATTAATAATAAGTCTCCATGTCATGATTTAGGGGCTGGCAGTCCAAGAAAGCCTGATACACCCTAGCTGTTTTTTAAGATAAATCTCACTATGTAGCCCAGGCTGGCCTTAAAGTGATCTTCCTGCCTTCTTCTGAGTGTCAGGACCGTAGTGTAGCTAGAGTTTTCCTGCCTGGCCCACAGTTAGGACAAATCTCTCTCACCCGCCAGTCCCACAGCCGCTCAGACCCAACCAAGTAAACACAGAGACTTATATTGGTTACAAACTGTATGGCCGTGGCAGGCTTCTTGCTAACTGTTCTTACAGCTTAAATTAATCCATTTCCATAAATCTATACCTTGCCACATGGCTCGTGGCTTACCAGCATCTTCACATGCTGTTTGTCATCGTGGCGGCTGGCAGTGTCTCTCTGACTCAGCCTTCCACTTCCCAGCTTTATTCTCCTCCTTGTCCCGCCTACACTTCCTGCCTGGCCACTGGCCAATCAGTGATTTATTTATTGACCAATCAGCAACACACTTGACATACAGACCATCCCACAGCACCATAGGCCTGTGCCAACATGCCCAGCTCTCTCTTTTCCTCACATGCTCTTGTGAGTAAATACCTGTAAAGTGCTTAGGGTTTGGAGTAGGCTTAATAAATGTCACATCATTATTGCTGCTGTGACCTGTAGTGTCCTGTAGGGGGCGGTAATGTCTGTTCTTTCATATCTTCTGTTGTATGTATGACATTCCTGTCTCCCACATGGAAAAGGGCGCACGGAGAAGGTCAGTGGTCCCAAAGTCACCTGAGCTGGGGAGTCATTTTTAGAACTAGCAAAGGCCTTAGCAGTAATGACATTCCAATCCAGAGAAGCAAAGGTCAGTGTTCACCATTCACTTTCCAGTCTTTTGTCTACTGAGTTAAAGACTCCCAAAGAGGAGCAAAGAGAATCTCAATGCTGAGTCAGCACAGCCCTTGGCCTGCTCAGGAGTGCTATGTCCATACCCAGCTGAAGAGGCTCCTCCCCCAAAGCCCCTAAATGCATCTATTGGGAAGTTCCTGCAGAGGTAAGGGCTGTGGTCAGCAGGTACAGGTCACAAGATTGCGCAGAAGCCAGAATGGGTGCACATCCTCTGGGGGTTCCTCCCGAGGGCTTCCTTGGTCCACGTGGATGGCCTAAGAGAGGCAGAGGGGCTGCTGTGGGCAACTGGGGAGGCATAGGAGGCAGTCTCCCTGTTTACAGCTTCTTTAGGACCCTGCTTTTCCCAGGCCTGCAGGGATACAGCAGGAGTCCTTCTTCCCTCAACCTAATAGTGGTCACGCTCACCCCAAACCACCACAAGCTACGTCTTTTACCTGCACTGTCTGTCCTGCAGGCCTCTACCCCTCCCCTAGGACCTACCTATTGACTTGGAGCTGGTGGGGTGCTGTGATGGCGGGGTGCTCCACTCCATTGGGACTGAGGCCTCCAGATGGAAGATGAACTGCGGCTCCCAAGCCTGGATGGAGAGGGTTGGATACCTTTATCACAGGCCTCTTCATAACCAGGACAGCACAGTGGGAAAGAGGAAGAAGGGGCGGGGACAAGTGGGGTGGACGTCCAGGCATGGTCACTTAGTGAAGGATGCCTTGTACAGGCCAGGTGCTCGGTAAACACGGACCACCCAGTGGCAGTGGTATGGGCTCCTGTGCCAGAAGGGAACACACTGAAAAGAACAACACGTCAGTGATTCAAGCCAGAGCCTAATCAGAATCAAGGCCTAGCACAGTGCCTGGACATAGAGCACAGGGTTTGTGGAGTGCCCACCCCGAGTTTGAGGTGTTAGGAAATGAAAACCACGGAACAGGAGGGAATACACACACCTGGGAAGGACTTGGAGGAGATGGACCAGGCCCTCAAGAGACAAGCAGGAATGTGGAAGGCTGTTACAGGGGGCGGCAGCCTGGGGAGCCAGGGGATGGGTGGCAGGCATGAGTGGGGGACCGGGAGAGAGAGACGAACTCCAGGAGTGGGGCATGTTCCTCCCACTCCCTCCACTCACGGTCCTGTCTCTGAGGTCCTACCGAAGCGGTCATGTTCACCAGCCCCTCCGTCTCTTTCTCCTCATGGGCCTGTTCTGGTTCGTCATCTTCCCAACTACTGAAAGGTTTTCAGGGACAGAGGACTGAATGTGGCCCAGCTGTGGGACACCCCAGTGGCCAGCTCCCCACCCCTGACCAGTGAACCCTCTTCCACCTACCCAGGCCTGTTTGGCTCACCTGTCCTGGGCATCTCCTGTACTGCTTTGTACCCTGGCAGAGGTCCTTGCCACCAGGGAGGCCTTCCACTTGGCCTGGAGCCTTCCAGGAGCAGAGGGCTGGGAATGGGGGGAGTACAGAGTGTGGCATGGGGAAAATGCACACCTAGTTATCACACTGTCCTTCCAGCTGCCTTCAGGGAGCCACAGACTTCCTTGCTGGAGACAGCCCAGGAGGGTTCTGAGAATCAAATGCTGGAGTGAGGTCCTTTGCTCTATAAAGGTCCATCTTCTAAAGCTTAGGTTACAAACTGGGTTTGCTGACCGGACCATAACCTGAGCACTACCCTGTCACACCTAGAGCCTCTCTGGTACTGTCAGAGTTGGTGGAAGACCTTGGCTGAGCCCAAGTCTTTTGACTTTCAATCCAAGCCCCTGCCTGTTTCAGGATAACGACCCCTACCCCGAAGTGTGGTAACTGAACTTAGGGCCTCTGCTGTGGGATATTCGATCACACCGTGAACCCTGAGTTTGCGTTTGCGTTAATTAAATAAAATCAACCTTGGGTCAGGAGGCAGAGTTAGCAATTAATTGACAGAAAGTCATCATAGAGAGTCATAGGGTGTCTGTAAAAGATAGAGGGAGGGGCTTACTGCAGCTCTGTTTTGGCAGAGCAGAAAGACACCCTCTTTCGGAGACACTGGCAAAGAGAGAAGATCAGCTAGTTGCTACTCAGCCTCTCTGAGCTAGCAGGTTTTCACCCCAGCCTTTGATTCCGAGTCTTGCTGACAAATAGAACAATAGAGATTTAATTAAAAGCTATATTTGGCAGCAGTACATAGCCAGTACCTGTGAGAACAGAATTCCCACCAGGCCACAGCCTGAGCGGCCAGGCCACTACCAGAGAAGCAGGCCAGTAACTGCACAGCCACACTTGCTGGTGAAAACAGCAGCAGATTAAAGCACAGTCTCTATGCTGATGGAAAAACAGCAGGTCTCACATATGCTGGGCAAGCATTCCACCACTGTGCTACACCCCCTGCTTCAGGTGAATTTAATTGTGCTCAAAGATTATACAGTGTCCTGGTCTTTAAAACAAGAGGGCATTCAACCCATTCAGTCCCTATAATAAAGCATACACTGCAATTCTTGGGGTGAGAGGAAGTTTCCTACAGAGGAAAGCATTTGGAGGGCCGATGACCTGTGGACAGAGACTAGGAAGCAAAATGAGCTGGAGGCAAAGTCTAGGGGGACCTGGCGCAACCCCTACCAACAATACGGCTCTTGGAACTTTCTTGGAGCACCACCCCCCTCCTGTGGCCATTTAGGGAACTGCATCCAAGGATCCAATTCTTCACATAAATGGCGAAAAGGCTTTGGCACTCAGCCAAAGGTGTGGGACAGCCCTTGTACAGACACAATCTCCGCCCACCTCCCTGTCCACCCCACCCCCCAACCTGATATACATGCATCCCTCATGCAAGCCCAGAGGCAGATGAACACAAGAACAGTTAAGTGTGGCATCCCTGAGAACATCCTTTCTGGGCAACTTGCTCCCATTCACACTTTCTGGTCTCAGGCATCATATTACCAGGATATGAGCCTGGGCTAGCCTCTCCTGAGCCAAGAACTTCCGCATGGCATCCGCCAGCTTGGCCACCAGCCGCTCTCGTACAGAACCTGGTTCATGCTGGAGAGAGGGGGGCACAGTGGGGGGGGGGGATGAGAACGGACTGGGCTGTGCAGTCTACAGAAAGAAAAAGGGACAGAGGAAAGGGCAAGAAAGAACTCCACTTGCCTCTTTTTGTGCCCTGCCCCCATGCCCCCATGCCCCCATGCCCCCGTGCCCCCATACCCCCCCATGCAGCCGAGCCCAGAACTGTGAGAGACTGCCTCTTCCTCCAAGTAACTGCCCAGGACCTGGGATGGATGGTGTTTCTAGTCGGTAACTAAGAGGTGGGGCAAGGAACAAGGGCAGCAGTGTCAGCCAGAGAAGGCTTCTGGCGGAGGGGAGGGCAGGAAGAGTCAGCGCCACGGAGGGTCTCACCCGACACTGAACCAGCGCTTGCTTATAGTATTTCAAGGCCTGGTCATGTTGTCCCAGTCTGGCTGCCGCCGCCCCAAGGCCCTCACAGGCCTGCCACTGTCCCTTCATGTCCCCTAAGGAAGAGAGCTTGGAAGATCTTCCTGTTCCAGACCCTTCCGGCACTGTGCACCTTTGCGCCCCGCCCCCAAGTTCCAAGCTAACCTCCTCATTCTTACCAGTGTCTTGGGCAGCCTGCAGGGCATGCAAATAGCTGTCTGAAGCAGCCCTGTGGTCCCCCAGCTGGCTCAGTGAAAATGCCAGGCCGCCAAAGCTCCGCCCCTGCTCCAACCGCTGGCCCACAGAGCCTGAAACCAGAACACATCCGTTTGTATGGGGACTTGGTTGCTGGGGCATGATGACCCTGCCCTCAACAAGGGAGGATCCCAGGTGTCCCAGAGCCCAGCCTCAGTGCCTCTAGGTGACCTACAAAGGCCTAAACTGTCCAGGTTTAGCCTCTCTCACCTCAAGTTTTACCCCAAATGCCTCCCTGGCCAGTTGGAGCCAGTGAGTCAGTCAAAGTTAGATTACTAGTTTGAGGAGGGAAAAAAAAAATTCTTGCTATATAGGACTGTCTGGTGGAATTCACGGAGATCTGTCTCTACCTCTAGAGTTAGGATTAAAGCAGGAAAAAACTAGTTAGGGCTAGGCACTCAGGTCATAGTTATAGCCCGGCTTATGTGATGTGGATGCTATGTTTAATTTTTTATTTGTTTTTGTAGTGCTGGGAATGGAAGCCAGGGCCCTGTGTATGCCAGGCAAGCACTTTACCGCCGAGCCACACCCCAGCTAGCTGCTGTTTTAACTTCTTTCCACATTTAGTTTTGTAGGTATATGAGTGCACACGGGTGGGACTCTGAGGACAACTTCCGGGAATAGGTGTGCTCTCCTTCATCCACGCGGGTTCTGGGGATTGAACTCAGGCCTGCATGCTTGGCAGCAAGTTCCCTTACCTGCTGAGCCATCTCACTAGCCCCTCATAGTCCCATTTTTATGTTTGGAATCTGAAGCTCAGAGATAGAAAATGGTTTGCTGTTGAAGGTCACACCCAATGGAGGAGATTCAGGGCAGTACTTATTCTCTCTCTCTCTCTCTCTCTCTCTCTCTCGCTCTCTCTCTTTCTGTCGACATGGTTTCTCTATGTAGCTTTGGAGCCTGTTCTGGAACTCACTCTGTACACCAGGCTGGCCTCAAACTCACAGAGATCCTCCTGCCTCTGCCTCCCGAGTGCTGGGATTAAAGGCGTGTGCCACCACCGCCCGGCTTACTTCTGCTCTCTTAAACTACAGTCCCAGGCCAATGAGCCCGCAACCTTCTGCTCCATCCCTTCTCCCACTTCAGGTGTCCCAGCGCAATAACTGATCCCAAAGATCCATCCACCCACGGCTACTGGGCGTACAGCTGTACAGGTAGAGCTCCTGACCCCACTCCTCCAGGTTCCCCAGGCCCCTCCCAGCCCTCAGGACACCACCCGGCCCATTGGAAACATTTTAGTCTTTTTCTTTTTTTGATGGGATACCATGTAACCCAAGCTGGCCTTGAATGTGATTTGTAGCCAAGGATGACTTTAAGCTTCTTAGTCTCTTGCCTCTACCTACTGAGTACCGAGTCCACGGATGTACACCGCTACACTCGGTTTATGTTGTGCTGGGAATCAAACCACGGCTTTGTGTAGGCTAGGCAAGCACTCCAGCTGTATCTATCCCCAGTCCTGAAACCTCTTCTTAATCCTTTAGTCTGGCTCCACTCCTCAGCCCCAGGCACCCACCATGCAGATTGGCAGCCTTCTGGTGAAACTCCTGGGCTTCCTGATAGTTGCCCAGGACGTTGTAGGTCATTCCAAGGTTTTGAAGCACCGTTGCCTGCTCTGTTGGCTGTCCACACAGGGGTAGGGCCTGCAGGAAGGCCTCTACTGCCAAAGGGAAGAGTTGAAGTTGGAAGTAACCCATGCCCAGATCATTGTAGAGCGGCCCTGGAGAGTACAGACAGCCACCGGTGGTCAAATGAACCATAACGAAGGCTGTACAGGAACAGCACCTGACCCGCTTCCAATCCCCTCCCAGCACTCAGGGCACCACCAGACTCAGGCTCAGCACCTCCTCAGACCCTACGCCTTCTTTACCAAGACTCACCCAGCAGTCTCCGGTCAGTGCTCTGGTCAGCATCGGCAAGCTTACGGCTCTCCTCCAGACCCTGCAGCACATCACTCAGTCCATGTTGCCCACTGCTCAGCATACATCTTACTGCAGCCACCTGAGCCAGGGCTGCATCCCAGAGCTGGCCTGCATGGGCATAGGCCCGGCTTGCTTCCTGTAAACTGTAGGCTGCTTGCTTAGGCCATCCCAGGGCCTGGTAGCAGGCTCCCATTTTTGCCTGTGCTTCCCCATGGTCACCCTGTGGCTGGTAATGGCCCAGAGCCCTGCGGTACCAGTCCAAAGCTTGGGTCAGTTCACCAAGAGCATGATAGGCCAAAGCCACATTGAAACACTGGTCACCCCGACACCAGCCTTTGCACTTCCCTCTGGGACGGGCTCTCAGAAGTAGCTCAAGTCCTGTGGCCGGGTCCCCAGTCTCCACATAGGCAGCCCCCAGGTTGAAGGCACAGGCCCGAAGAACAGGGCTATCTCTGGTGGATGGAACCTTGGAGGCCAGCAAGAAGGCCTTCTGGAAGCTGCGCAAGGCCTCCTGAGTCTGCCCGGCCTGCAAGGCCCTGAGGCCAGCCCTGGTGAGGGTCTGGATGTCGGCTTCTTGCTGCAGCCGATTCCTTTTCTCTTTTTTCTTCCTGCAGTTTGAAGGTTTGGGCACAGGCTCGAGCTTCGGGTGGCTATCCTTGGGGACAGGGGAAGACCTAGGGTTGATACCAGAGAACAGAGGGGTCAGCATGCCAGCCTTTGCTCTCCCCCTCCACCCCTCCAGGAAGATCCCTTAAGGGAAATTTGACCTCAGGGCACCAAGAATTTTCCTCTGACCTCTCTTACCTTCCTTCCTGTGTCCTACCGGGCAGCATTTTGACTCCCACTTTTTAAAGAACTCTTCCTAGGTTCTTTGTCCGCACTCAGATCAAGTGAAGCCTGCTTCCTGAAAGCCCCCTTCCGTGAATTCAATCCCCCATGCTACAAAAACCAAACACCAAACAAACGAAAGTCCCTGCAAACTTCTGTAATCTCATAGGATTTTTTTCCCAAAGCTTTCCCCCAAACCCCACCCCCAGTACTGGAGCTGAACCCAGCCTCCCAGACAAGCACTCTGCCTCTGAGCTGTACCACTGGCCTCATTTATCACACAGGGTTAGCAAGGTTGACCCTCTTGTATGGTGATATTTTAATTGTACTGAAATGTGATTTTATTTGTATGTTAATAAATAAAGTTGCCTGGGGGTCAGAGCTAATAGCAAGCCATAGCAGAAACTGGGCGTTGGTGGTGCACGCCTTTAATCCCAGCTCTTGGGAGGCAGAGCCAGGCGGATCTCTTTGTGTTCAAGCATGGAGACACACCCTTTAATCTCAATACCAACCATAGAAGACCTGGAGGTCTGTATAGATGGGCAGTGATGAGGAGGTCATGTGGTTGGGTTTACAACCAATGAGAAGGCAGAACAGAAAGTCTATATAAAGACAAACACACAGGAAGTAGGTCTCTCTCTTGCTGAAGAGGATCGCTGCAGCAGTGAAGGGTAAGGTTTTTAGCTCTGACCTCTTGGGCTTTCATCTCTGCATTGGCTCTGTGTTTCTTATTTAACAAGACCGTTCATCTACACTCTTGTCTTCCACTAGCCAGGGAACAAGTGGAAGGCAATTGGATTTCAATTAAAGTGTACTGAAGGGTTGGGCTGGAGCAGTGGCCCAGCAGTTAAGAGCACTTGCTGTTCCTGCAGGGGGCTCAGGTTTGGTTCTCAGCACCCACATGGTGACTGACAACTGCTTATAACTCCAGCTCCAGGGAATCCAAAGCCTCTGGTACACGTACATACACACACACCCCTATCTTTAAAGCTTACTAAACTTTCAAAGTTTAGTCACTTCTGTGACTCCCTCTTCGGCTTCTGCAGGCACTTGCACTCACACACACACACACACACACACACACACACACACACACACATAATTTTAAAAATAAATATTTTAAGCTGGGTATGATGGTGCATGCCTTTAATCCTAGCACTCGGGAGGCAGAGACAGGCGGATCTCTTGAGCTCGAGGCCAGCCTGGTCTTCCAGAATAGCCAGGGCTACACAGAAAAACTCTATCTTGAAAAACCAATATATGTACAATTTAAAACATCTTCAAGGGTCCAGTTCAATGACATTACATGAATTCAACTGTGCAGCCATGATCCCACATTCCTAGGGGATTTTCATCTCCTTTGGCCAACTTCTAAAGAATTTGTGTTTGTTATTTTGAATTATGTATATGTGTGTGCATGTGGGTAGGTGCACCAGAGGCTTTAACTGCCCTGGAGCTAAAGTTATAGGTGATTATGAGCTGCCCGATGTGGATGCTGGGAACTGAACTCAGGTCTCTGCAAGAGCAGAAAGTACTCTAAATTGTCTTTTCAGCCTCCTGGCCTAGTCGTCTTGAGGCCCAGGGTTTGAACCCCAGCATTTCCATTAAAACCAAATGATGTCATGGCAGCCCACGTCTTTAATTCCAGCACTCAGGAGGTAAAGACAGGCAGACCCATGTGAGTTTGAGGCCAGCCTGGTTTGCACAGTGTTGCTGCATATAAAGACACTCTCCAAATGCAAAACCCAGCCAACTAAAAGCCAAACAGCAGGCACAGGGTTACCCTCCTGCCTGCTCCTCACTGCACCTGCGCATACAGCTGCCCTCTCATGGTCTGGGTGCTGCTGCGTCTTTTTTCAGAGAGGAGACAGAAGGCGGGCCTCTTTTCAAAGAAATTGTCTCCAGGATTGGGGATTTAGCTTAGTGGTGGAGAATGGGAGGGAGGGAGGGATTGAAGGGGGAGGGAGAGAGGATGGGATGGCGGGGGAATGAGGGAGCATTGCTTCTAAAACACATGAAAGCCTGACTTGGCAGACTCCCCAGCCTTGAGGCATTCCCGCTGTGCCCATACAGTCCTGGGGACCTCATCACAGGATTTCTCACCTCTCTGCTTTTTCCTCTGAGGTTGGCTGTCTGGAATGGTTCCTCTAGCTTGGGTTACTTCTTAATAGCTTTTAGCTCAGAGCTCTGTTACCAGACACCTGGGCACTGTTCTCTGCTCCTGGGAAATCCTCTGAATGACAGCTGTGGTGGCCTGTCTTAGTGCAGAACCTTGATGGTGCTCAGACACAGCCAGCTAAGGCCTACTCCTCTTCCTGCTCAGCTGCTGCTCCACTTCTGCAGACACACCCTTGAGTTCCTTCAAATAATCGAAGCGTCATGGGACTATTAATCAATTATATCCACAAAGATTATCTATCCCTTCTTCCCATTTCTTCTTTTTAATTTATATTTATTTTTAATTTTAAAGTAGGTTCACATGATCCTCTTTCCTCAGCCTCCTGAGTGCTGGGATTACAGATATGTGTCACCATGCCCTGCTCAGTCTCTCCCTTTCAAAGGGGAGGTGACAGGCCAAAGAGTTCCATCTGCTACAGAGTGACTATAAGCTTTAGTGAGGCATAGACTATTCCAGAAGTGGACCTTTCCATGTGTACACATGCTACCTTGCATGCATAATTGCATACACACGTACACACTCACATGCATGCATACATACACGCACACTCACATGCATGCATACATACACGCACACTCACATGCATGCATACATATATGCACACTCACATGCATGCATACATACACGCACACTCACATGCATGCATACATATATGCACACTCACATGCATGCATACATACACGCACACTCACATGCATGCATACATATATGCACACTCACATGCATGCATACATACACGCACACTCACATGCATGCATACATATATGCACACTCACATGCATACATAAATGTGCCCTGAATGGCACGTTTACAGTTGGTAACAGGATGGCAGGTGATGCTCATAAGAAGCCTGAAGAGTAGAAGAACTCCCTTGTCCCCGGACTCTTTAACCTCCAGGTTCTGTTTAATGAGAGGACAGGAGGCCCCACAATAACCAGGACTCACCAACCCACCGGCCCCTAACCCACCATCGATGGCTGCATCTGAAAGGAGACGTCCTCACTGACTAGGGGAAAGCCCTCTTGGAGAAGAAAGGCCATGGCCAGAAGCAAACACATGAAGTAGTTATGCCGAGCACAGTTGCAGTGCGGTCTTTGGTGCAGGCTGGTACCCGGTGCCATATCTGTGCTCTAGACAGGCTGAAGCCTCTGCTCTGGCCTGGCCTTTCAGAGGTGCTAGCACAGCCAGTGCAGGCCTGCTAGGCCAACAAGTCCCATATGTAGCAGGCTGCCCTTCAGGAGGATAATCTGGGGAGGGGCAGGGGCTGAAAGTGCTCTTAGGCAAAGGATCTCCCCGTAGCCAAGGTCATTTCCAAACCATTGTCCAGTTCCTTCTCTGTCTTGCCCACCACATCCTTGCAACTCCCTCTGTAATTACGTAAACACAGAATACCACCGAGAATACAAACAGCAGGATGATCACAATCAACAAGTCCATTTCAGCAATGACTTAAATACCAGCAGCCTCAGTTCCCCGATCAAAAGACACAGGCTGACTG
This sequence comes from Peromyscus eremicus, assembly GCF_949786415.1. Classification (NCBI taxonomy): domain Eukaryota; kingdom Metazoa; phylum Chordata; class Mammalia; order Rodentia; family Cricetidae; genus Peromyscus; species Peromyscus eremicus. The sequence goes on from NC_081421.1 coordinate 62,331,716, forward strand.
AATTCATCAAGAAAAAAATCCGTCTATCTGTTACCGCCAAGAAACACAGCTTTAACGATGAATACCATCTTAGGGTAAAAGGATAGACAAAAGTACTCTAATTAAATAGAACAGGAAGTAAGCAGGCATCACTGTCCTAATATCTGACAAAACAGACTTCAAACTAAAACCAGTCAAAAGAGATAAAGAGGAACATTTCATTCTAATCAAAGGAATGGTTAACCAAGAAGACATTACTATCCTAAACATGTATGCATCAAATTCTGGGGTGCCCAATTTAATAAGAAATCTGCTACTGGACTTAAAGACACAAATTAACTTCAATCCATTAATAGTTGGTGATTTCATCCGAGCGGTGGTGGCGCATGCCTTTAATCCCAGCACTCGGGAGGCAGAGCCAGGCGGATCTCTGTGAGTTCAAGGCCAGCCTGGGCTACCAAGTGAGTTCTAGGAAAAGGCGCAAAGGTACACAGAGAAACCTTGTCTCAAAAAACCAAAAAAAAAAAAAAAAAAAAAAAAAAGTTGGTGATTTCAGTACCCTACTTTCTCCAATAAACAGGTCATCTGGACAAGAAATAAACAGAGAAACATCATCATTAATTGACATCATACATCAAATGGACTTAACAAATATCTACAGACTATTTCACCCAAACATCAAAGAAAATACAAGAGTAGCAGTACATGAAAGCTTTTCTAAAGTAGACCACATCTGGGACACAAAACAAACCTTTACAAATTCAAGAAGATTGAAATAATTCCTTGTATCCTATCTGAACACAATGCAATAAAACTTTAAAAAAAATCTCTAGTCAATATACAAACTCATAGAGACTAAATAGCTCATTATTGAATGATCAGTGGGTCAAAGAAGAAATCAAGAAAGAAATAAACTTCCTGGAACTAGGACTGGTGGTGGTGGTACATGCCTTTAATCCCAGGACTTGGGAGGCAGGGGCAGGCGGATCTCTGTGAGTTCGAGGCCAGCCTGGTCTAGAGAGTGAGATCCAGAACAGGCTCCAAAGCTGCACAGAGAAACCTTGTCTCAAAAAACCAAAAACCAAAAAAACCAAACAACAACAAAACAAACAAACAAAAAAAAAAAACTCAAAACAAAACAACAACAAAAACCTCCTGAAACTAAATGAAAATGAAAACACAACCAATGAAACCTCTGGGACACATTGAAAGCAGCCTACGAGGGGAATTTACAGCTCTCAGTGCTGGCATTAAAGAATCAGAAAGGGCACAAATAAATGGCTTCATAATGCAGCCCCAAAAGCTAGAAAGGTAAGAAGAGCTAAAAAAAATTTAAAAGTCCAAGACCAAATGGATTCCCAGCAGATACTACCAAAAAATACTACTATACTCAAAGAAGATCTACAGCCAGTCCTTCTTCAATATTAAAAAAAAAAGAAAGAAAAAAAGAAATGAATAAACAGAAGGAGCGCTCCCAAACTTCTATAAACCCAGTATCACTCTCATATCCAAACCAGGCAAAAGCACAATTAAAAAAAAGAAAACTACAGGCCAATATCCTCGACGAACATAGACTCAAAAATACTCAAGAAATACTTACAAACAGAATACAGACACATATAGAAAGACTATATACCTAGACCACGTTGGCTTTATCCCTAAAATGAATGCAGGGATGGTTCAACACGTGCAAGTCCATAAATGTAACAAGTCACATAAATGGACCTAAAGAAAAAAATGATCATCTCTTGACAAAATCCAACATGTCTCATGACAAAAGTCCTAGAGAATGCAGGGCTAGAGGGAACACATCTCAACACAATTAAAGCTATATACGAGAAACCCACAGCCAGCATCATGCTAAATGGAGAAATGTGTACAGCAATCCCACTGAAGTGAAGAGTGGGACAGGGATGTCCACTTCCCCACTCCTTTTCAACATCGCCAGAAGTACGAGCTGGAGCAACCAGGCGAGAGAAGGAAATTAAAGGGATAAAACGGGGAAAGAAGTCAAACCATCCCAATTTGCAGATGATATGATACTATACATTAGAGATCCCCAAATTCTACTAGAAAACTTCTAGAAATGATAAACAAATTTAGCAATGTGGCAGGACGCAGAATCATCTCGCACAAATCAACAGCTTTTCTACACACCACCAACAAACATATAGAGAAAGAGATCATGGACACACTCCCATTCATAACAGCCTCAAAGAAAACAAAGGATCTAGGAAAAAAACCTAACTAAGGAAGTGAAAGACCTCGCCAATGAAACTTTAAACCTCTGATGAAAGAGATAAAGACACTAGAAAATGGAAAGACATTCCATGCTCACAGATTTATAGAATATTGTGAAAATGACCATTCTACCAAAAACTATTTACAGATTCAGTGCAATATCAGTCAAAATTCCCATCTTGTTCTTCACAGAAATAGAAAAAAAAAAACTATCCTAATTTTTTTTTTTTTTTTTTTTTTTTGAGGCAAGGTTTCCCTGTGTAACAGCGCTGCCTGTCCTGGAACTCGCTTTGTAGACCAGGCTAGCCTTAAATTCACAGAGCTCTGATTGTCTCTGCCTCCAGAGCTGGGATTAAAGGCATGTGCCACTACTGCCCACTATACTAAAATACATATGGAACCACAGAAGACCCCAGGCAGCCAAAACAATCCTTAGCAAAAAGAACAATTCTGGGAGGGTCACCATTCTAGATCTTAAGATATATTACAGAGTCATAATAATAAAGACAATACGATGCTGGCACAAAAACAGATACATAGGCCAATGGAGAGAAGTTGAAGACCCACAATGGGTACAGGTAACTTCAGCCATGTAGTATTTGACAAAGATAAATCACACACTAGAGAAAAGAGAGCGTCTTCAACAAATGGCACTGGGAAAACTGAATTCCCACACGCAGAGAATGAAATTAGACTCATATCTATCACCTTGCACAAAAAATTAATTCCAAATGAACCAAATACCTTGATGTAAAACCTGAAACTGTTAGAAGAAAACATAGGCAGTACCTACATGATAGAGGCGTAGGAAAGGCCTTCTGAAGTACCTACATGATAGAGGCATAGGAAGGGCCTTCTAAATAGGACTCCATTTGCCCAGGAATTAAAGTCAACAGCAGACAAGTTAGGAAGCTGAGGCCAAGAAACATCTCACAACTAAGGAAAGAATCCCACAGAACTGGAGAGAATCTTTCCAGCTAAGACAGAGGATTAATATCTAGAATATACCAAGAACTCAAAAAACAAGAGTGAAAAAACCAAATGACCCATTCTCAAGAAACAGACCTGGAACTTGAGTACAGAGTTCTAAAAAGAAGGAAAACAACTGGCCAGGAAATATCTCAAAGATGTTCCTTGTCCCTAGTAATCAGGGAAACGCAAATCAAAACAATTCTGAGATTTCGTCTTACCCCAGTCAGAATGGCTAATATCAACCAAACAACAAACCCTGGAGAGCAGGAGGGGAGAGGCAATCCTTACTCACTGTTGTTGAGACTGTAAACTGCTACAGCCACCATGAAAATCAGCATGGAGAATTCTGAAAAAGCTAAAATTAAATCTACCATATGACAGAGCTATACAACTCCTTGGCATATGCCCACATGATTCGACATCATACTCTCCAGATACTTGCTCAGCCACGTTTATTGTTGTTCTATTCACAGTGGCTGAAATGGAAACCACCTTACTGTCCTTCAACTGACGAATGGATAATGAAAATGTGGCGCATACACACTATGGAATACACACTACTACTCAGCAGTGAAGAAAAATGAAATCATGAATTTTGCAGGTAAACGGACGGAGCAAGAAAAGATGTTATTGAGGGAGGTAACTGAGACCCACAAGGACAAATGTATTATGTTCTCTCTCACTGGAGGCTTCTGGCTCTAAATCTTCAGATGTGAGTGCATCGCTTGAAGTGATTGCAGAAACCTGGAGAGTAAAACAGGACCATTGCCTGGATAGGGGGTGAGGAGGTGGGGTTGAGAGAGGGGAACAGCAGGGTACAAGTGACCTGACCAGGGAAATGAAAGAGGGAGCTCTATAGGGATGGAGGGGATACACGAGAAGTTGGGAAGAGGTCCAGGGGACCCTGTGGAAGAAGGAGTAGAAAGGTTGTAAGAGCCAGAAGTTCAGAGAGTGTTCTGTCAGATTGGGTCTCCTAGGAATGTCAGGAGCTACACCCATAAAATCTCACCAATGTAACTGTTCAAATATGAGCTGAACAAGGATGACACCAATGGGCACACCAAATGGATGGAGGGAAAGCCCATGAGGCCTCACTCTTACACAAAGAACTGTAGGCAACTGAGGAAAGCTTAGGGCAAGAGAGGTCTTCCCCAGGGAAAGCTCAGCATTCGGTCGTCCAGTGCCAAATGGTCAGTCCTGAAAACATGCACACAAATAACATTATACAGACTGAGCGGGTTATATTTAGGAACATACATGCGTGTACATAAACATATATGAATGCACTGACAATTAGTAAAAGAAGAGGCCATGAATTTGAAAGAGAGTAAGGGGGTAGATGGAAGGTTTTGGAGGGAGGAAAGGGAAGGGAGAAATGTGATCATAATCCCAAAACAGCATTCATATACATCATTTTATAGAAAAGCAACTGAAGAGAGAAAGGATTTATATGAGCTCATAGTTCAAGGTACAGTTCATCATGGTCTGAAATCAGAACAGCAGGATCTTGAAGTAGCTGCATCTACAATCAGGAAACAGGAAGGGCCGAATGCAAGGCTGTGTGCTCAACCCCACTTTATGCAGTCCAGGAGCCCCTGTCCAGGGAATGGTCCCACCCACGATTTAAAAAGGTCTTCCTACATCAATTAACGCAATCAACACAACCCCCACAGGCACGGCTAGAGGCCTATCTTCCAGGTGACTCTACCGGGTTGACATTTAACAATAACTATCTTAGAGCCTTCTCAAATGTCTGCCATGAGGCTTTGAGCCTTGGCCACAGCTGCTTGCATGACATGGGGAGAAGGGAGAAAATATAGGTCAGAGAAGCCTAGCCCACACTATGCCCGCCCGCGCCTTTTCTCACCACGGTTGTTATAATTGTCTTTATTAGTGAGGCCGTATTATCTGTCCTCTGTGCCACTGAAGTAGCTTCCCAATTAGTCTGTACCCAGTCTCTCTCTCTCCAGGCCCCTGCTGTCATCTTTTCTAAAGCATAAGGCTGCTGTGACCTGCATCTAAAGGGTTGGTAGTTGCTCACCAGCTGAGGTCTCCGTGCCTTGGCAAGGTGCCTACAGACATGTCCTTCTCCCTCGCTGACCTTTTCTCCACATCACTAAGACAAGCTGAAGGGCCCTAAATATTGTTACCCATGCTATTCCCACTGTGTGGGACGCCCCTCACTTTGAATCTGGTAAATGCTTCCACTTTCAGCTTTGATTATGAGGGGCCAGAGGCACAGCTCCATGCTGCCACTGCAGCAGCCTGAGTTCGTTTCAGAGACCTCTACCAGGTGAAGCCAGGATTCTGATTTTGCTCCAGAAAAGAATTTCAGGACAAGTCAGAATGAAGCAGAACTGGAGTTTTATTAATAGGAGCTTTGAGGATAGATTTAAGCACAGCTGTTAAAGGGGAAAAAAGAGAGTACACACCCAAGCATGGGTGTGGGCTTCTGTGTGACTCATGCTTTTTGTGCCTTTGTAATAACCACATATCAGATTTCGACGGCTTCTGAAGTTACATCGAAGGTTGCCAAAAAACCTAAGGGATCATAGGTTGGTTGTCAAGGTGCACGGGACGAGGTCACATGGCAGGGAAAGCCATAGGCAGACATGAAGATTGCACAAGACAGTTGAACAATGTTTTTTCTGTAAACAATGATCATATTCTTATTTGTGAGATTCCCAGAAAAGGGGCTTGGCCTTTGTAGCAGGGGCTGCCCAGAGCACTGCCCTGTGGGAGTCTGCAGAAGTACACCTGCAAGCAGGCAAACTTGCCTGCTGTCTTGCGCTGCAGAGCCTTCAAAGGGCACTCTCCTGTGTTCCCAGGTTCTGGGGCTCCAGGGTCAGGAGAGTGTAGATGACTTAGATGGCCCCTTACAATTCAGCACTTACCAAAGACGCCACAGGATGGGATCCCTAAGGGACTTGGGGAACACTTAGGCCTTCACTCCACATTGCAGGTACATATCTGGAAAAGGTGGAGCAAGGCCAGATTGGAAGACCCACATATGCTTAGGTCTTAATCATGCAAGGTTCACTGGAATTTGAAGATGTTTTTCTTTCCTTTTTTTCCATTTGGCAATTTCATATATGTATATAATGTGTTGTGATCAGTTCATTCCTCATATTGTATCATTCTTACTTGAAATATTTCTGTATAAAAAGAATATTATCGGGGCTGGAGGGATGGCTCAAAGGTTAAGAACACTGGCTGTTCTTCCTGAGGTCCTGAGTTCAATTCCCAGCAACCACATGGTGGCTCACAACCATCTGTAGTGAGATCTGGTGCCCTCTTCTGGCCTGCAGGTGTATACTCCTACAGAACACTGTGTGCATAATAAATAAATACATCTAAAAAAAAGAATATTATCTCTATATTAGCTCTGTAGGTAGTCTTCACATCAATTTTGTTGTGTAGAAAGTCTTTTTTAAAAATGATTTATTTAGTTTCATTTTATGTGCATTGGTGTTTTGCTTGTGTGTGTGTCTGTGTGAGGGTGTCAGATCCCCTGGAACTGGAGTTACAGACAGTTGTGAGCTGCCATGTGGATGCTGGGAATTGAACCCAGATCCTCTTGAAGAGCAGACAGTGGTTTTAACTGCTGACCCATCTCTTCAGCTCCAAGTAGGAAGTCTTAACTCTTAGGTGGTGAAGAGATTTCAACCAGACTGCATAATGAGGGGCCTCATTTGTAGTTTTTAATTTTTTTAATTATAATTTTTTCTTTTTTACTCTTTTGGATCTTTGGGGCCTGCCATCCAGCTCCCAAATTAATACATAGAGGCTTATTCTTACTTATGAATGCCTGGCCTTAGCTTGGCTTATTTCTAGCCAGTTTTTCTTAAATTATTCTGTCAACCTTTTGTCTCTGGGCTTTTTCCTTCATCCTCTATATGCCTTTCATTACTTCTCACTCCATGGCTTGCTGTGTAGTTGGGTGGCTGGCCCCAATATCCTTCTCTCCTTCTCTTGCTCCTTGATCTTCTCTTCCCAGATTTCTCCTATTCATTCTCTCTGCCTGCTAGCCCCACCTATCCTTTCTCCTGCCTTGTTATTGGCCGTTCAGTTCTTTATTAGACCATCAAGTGTTTTAGACAGGCAAAGTAACACAGCTTCACAGAGTTAAACAAATGCAACATAAAAGAATGCAACACATCTTTGCATCATTAAACAAACGATCCACAGCATAAACAAATGTAACACATCTTCAACTAATATTCCACAACACCATTCCCTGCCCATGCCCTTTTAATTAGATCTGTTTTTCTTTTTTTTTTCTTTTTGGTTTTTCGAGATAGGGTTTCCCTGTGTAGCTTTGTGCTTTTCCTGGAACTCATTGTGTAGCCCAGGCTGGCCTTGAACTCACAGAGATCTGCCTGCCTCTGCCTCCCGGAGTGCTGGGATTAAAGGCGTGTGCCACCACCACCCGCATAGATCTATTTTTCTATCTTGCCTCAAGATCAGCTGAAGCCTCCACTAGGAAGGTCTCTGCCCTCCACCCGGTGGTTTTCTCCCTCAGTGCAGCACTGACCTCCAAGCTCTTTGACTCTGTGTCTAACACTTGTTACAACAGCACCCTCTAGAGAGCATGTATACACCTATATTTGTCACCTAGAAAGGAAGGGCAGCGGCAGGGACTATTTGATAAAGCCAACTGAGCAGAGAAGGGGCCTTGTAGAAAGAGCAAATCAAGGAACTGCCTGAAAGCGATCCCTAGTGTCCCTACCTGGGAGAAACTACGAAACCCAGGATTCCCTGCGGCACGACCGGAAGCGTCCCATCCTGGTGTGACCGCGGTGAGGGGTGGTGTCCCAGAGGCGGGAGATTCAAAACTGGCAGGAGAAGGAACATGGATCCGTGTGCGGTAGACCGGGCTCGGACAGCCTGTGAGTTCGAGAGGGATCTGAGGGAAGTGGAGCGGGGGTGCTGCTGGTGGGGCTTGGCCTTCGCGGGAGGGGCTGCCCGGAGCCCGGCTAGGTGGGGAGTGGGCCGGTGTGCGCAGGGTAACCGCGCTGCCGAACCTTCATAGGGCGCTCTCCCTTATTCTCAGGTTCTGGGGCCCCAGGGTCGGGGGATGTAGACGATCTAGATGGCCCCTTAAAATTCTGCAGTTACCATACTCGCCAAAGGGTGTCACAGGATGGAAATCCGCACGGAGACACCCTCTCTCAAACTTCTGGGTTCCCGATCACCTGGCCACTTGTTTAAAATGCAGAACCTGGAGGGCGGGCTTGGTGGCGCACTCCCTCCGGTAATTCCAGCAGTTGGAAAGTGGAGGCAGGAGGTCAAGAGTTCATGGGCATTCTTAGCTATATAGTGCTTGGAGGACGGCGTGGGCTACCTGAAACACTGCTTTCTTGGAGAGAAACTCAGGTTTCTGGGAAGGGTCAGCGAAAAGAACAACAAAACCTGCTTTCTTTACTCCATCACCACCAGGACATAAAGAGCAAAATAGGTGTCCACTCACCTCATGAGGGAATGCTAGTTCCAGAAAAACCATTTTGTGGTGGTTGTTGTTTTTTGATTTTGTGTGTGTGTGTGTGGGGGGGCTTTTTGTGGTTGTTGGTTTTTTGAGATACTGTGTATATGTGCGCGCGCGCGCGCGCTCTTGCGCGCTCTAGGCCCCGCCCATTCCATCCCGCTGTGTCCCCAACTCATAGCTCTGAGGTGATGTCACTCACTTACGGGTTTATTTTCCGTTCTTGAACAGCCAACTCTTGTTCCTTGTAAATTCCCTCAGAGGAACCCATGAGTTTTCTGCCGTTGGCCAGGACTTTCAAATCTGTATTTGGAAGTGTGTGTCTGTGGGGTTGAACTTTGATAACTGCCAATTCAAATAAGCCCAGCCCTTCCTGAAATCACACAGCAGGCTCTCCAAGATGAGGAAATAGGATAAAGAGTGAAAAGGACTGCTGCCCAGTCAAAGACACACCGACCAAGCTGTCTCCTGCTTGTTCGCTGAGCTCATTGTCGTGGATGCACGCAGCTCTTCCTCACCATGCTTAATTTTGTGTTGTGTTCCCCATGAGAAACAGAGATAGAGACTGTGGCTAAGGCAGAAGAGGAGTGCTCTCCCATTTAAGGCATTCCCTGTTCTTGAGTTTGGAGGTCAGAGTGTTACCTACATTTTGTTCAGCTTGAAGATTGCTTTCCTCCTCGGGTGAGCTATAGAAAAAAGGATAGCGATGATACCTGTGTGATCAATTTTAAAATTCCCTTTGTCCTTCCCTTTAATCTCGTGAATAGTGTGGATCCCTCTGCTGGGCCAGCTGCTCTTCTTCAACCTGCTTGTCATGCTACGAAGCTCAGAACAATTTGCTTCCCTTGCTAGCCCGAGATCTTACTCATGGCTAACTGCACCCCTCACTTCGGGTTGGAGTTATTCACTTACATGGTTTTCTCTTCTAATAATTGTCTCTGTTCTCTCTCTCTCTCTCCCTCCCTTCCTCCCTCCCTCCCTTCCTCCCCTTCTTCCATCTCTCTCTCTCTCTCTCAGTAAGTATTACGTTTTACTTGCATGTATGTCTTTTATATTGCAAGAATGCCTGGGGCCTGTGGAGGCAAGAAGGCATCAGGTCCCTGGAACTGGAGTTACAGACAGTTGTGAGACACCACATTGGTGTGGAGAATTTAACCCAAATCCTCTGCAAGAGCAGTCTTTTTCTTCCTTTGTTTTTTGTTTGTTTGTTTGTTTGCTTGCTTGCTTGCTTGTTTGTTTTTTGTTTTTTTCGAGACAGGGTTTCTCTGTAGCTTTGGTGCCTGTCCTGGATCTCATTCTGTAGACCAGGCTGGCCTTGAACTCACAGAGATCTGTCTGCCTCTGTCTCCTCAGAGCTGGGATTAAAGACGTGCGCCACCACCTCCCGACCTGTATTTTTTTAAGAGTAGAGGTTCACTAGCCCAGGGCGGGACAGAAAGATAGTGAGTGACTGAATGGCCAAAGATATTGAGTGACTGTGCTTAATCATTGACTGTGTCAGCCATACTTCCAAGGGAGCCCCTGTGACGGCACGTCTTTGAGAAGTTGCACGTAATGAAGGGTAAGACTTGAAACTAAGGTCCCAGCTGAGGAGGGCTTTGGATAGCCCTGCTGGTGGCACTGAAGGGCATTCTTGAGGCAGACTTGGGAAAGAGGAGAAAGACAGGAAGATGGCTGCAGAGGAAAGAAGGAGGTGTCTCTGGCGAAGAAGGACGCTCCCTGATAATGGGTGAACTGGGACATGGAGAGTGCTTCTGTGCTCGGAAGGGGCTGCCTGGGGGATATGTTCAAAAACAGCTGCAGAGCTCAGGTTCCTGTCTATTTTTGCTCTTTAAGATTTATTTATGCACATGTATCTGTGTGTCTATATGCCTTGTGTGGGTGGGTGCCCACAGAAGCCAGAAGAGGGTGTTGGCTCCCCTGAAGCCGGTTGGTTACAGAAAGTTGTGAGCTGCCCAGTGTGGGTGCTGGGATCCCTAGCTGAGGCTGCATTCCTTGACTGTGTCCCCTCACACTTTAGATGAACGCCTCACGGCCGAGGAGATGGACGAGCAGAGGCGACAGAATGTTGCCTATCAGTACCTGTGCCGTCTGGAAGAAGCCAAGCGGTAAGCAGGGTCCGGAAAGATGGACTCCTTTTGGTCCCCGTTTCCTACTCTCCTATTCCAGGCACCCGTCTCCAAAGCGAATGCAAGCAGACAGGGGCTTTGCTGTGGGGAAGGGCACGTTAAAACATCTTGTCATGCCAGGCATGATGGTGCACACCTTAATCTCAGTGCTTAGAGGGTAGGAGAACAAAAAGTTCAAGGCCAGCGGCAAGGGGGATGGCTCAGTTGGCAAATGCTGCTGTGCAAACACAAAGACCTGAATTCAGATGCGTAGTACACCTAAAAAGTCAGGTGTAACAACACGTGCTGTAATCCCAGGGCTGGGGAGGCAGAGGCAGGCAGATCCATAGCATTCCTTGGCTGGCCAGCCCAACCCATTAGTGAGCTCTAGGTTCAAATGAGAGAAATGAGAGACCCTGCCTCAAAAAACAGGATGGGAAGTAATCATGGAAGATGCCTTATATCAACCTCTAGTCTCCGCATGAATATGTACATACTTGCAGGTGTGTACCCTTATGAACAGGCACCCCCCCTACACACACACACACACACACACACACACACACACACACACACACAGTTCAAAGTCTGCCTCTACTACTACATAGCAAGCCTGAGGCCAGTCTGGACTTCATGAGACCCTGTCTCAAAACAAGACAGAAAAGAAAAATAGCATTTTCTGTTTTTTAAGGCCAATCCAACTATTACACTCTTCCCCCGTATCCTTCATATATAGCTCTGTAGTCTTTGGGTGCCTCTTTACCTACCACACTGTCATAATGCCCAACTAAATTACCTGTGAATGCTGGGAGATCAGGAACCAGGCCATTAGCCAGTTTCATTCATTGTCTAAAAAGAAAAATCTGTCTTTCTATAATAAAGTACCATGTACAATGACTATGTATAGTGGAAAATTTAAATTAAAAAGAAGTAAATCTGTTTAATTAAAAAGAAGAGTCTAGCCAGGCTGTGGTGGCACACCCGTTTAATCCCAGCACTTGGGAAGCAGAGGCAGGAGAATCTCTGAGTTTGAGCCCAGCCTGGTCTATAGAGTGAGTTCCAGGACAGCCAGGGCTACACAGAGAAACCCTGTCTCAAAACCCACCCCCACCTGTATCGGAAGTTTCTCCAGTCCTACCCGGTCCTGAGGTCCCGTGTTTCTCCGGTCCCTGCCCTGCCCCCACCCTGCCCCACAGTTCCGAAACCATTTATAAAATAATCATTCAGAGGCTAGATATTAATTGGGAATTATATGGCCTGTGGCTCAGGCTTCTTACTAGTTAGCTCTTATAACTTAACTCAACTCTTTTTTTTTTTTTTTTAAGATTTATTTATTTATTATGTATATAGTGTATGCACGCTTGCAGGCCAGAAGAGGGCACCAGATCTTATTATAGATGGTTGTGAGCCATCATGTGGTTGCTGGGAATTGAACTCAGGACCTCTGGAAGAACAGTCAGTGCTCTTAACCTCTGAGCCATCTCTCCAGCCCCTTAACTCAACTCTTGATCTATGTATCCCACGTGTTCCGTGGCTTTACCTGCGTCCCATTGCATGTTGCTCCTTGGGCAGCTGGCTCACCTCCCCCACTCTGCCTTTCTCTTCTCACTGTCTCCCTTGGATTTTCCTGCCGGGCTCCATCCCGCCCTGCCATAGGCCAATGCAGCTTTATTTATTAGCCAATGGGAGCAATACATATTCACAGCGTACAGAAAGACATCCCACAGCACCCACCCCCCAAAAGAGAAGAAGAATCTAGAAGTTTACACATGGCACTTGCCTCTTAGGCCTTCTTTAGCCAGGAGCACCTCTCCCTTTTTCGTTTTTTTATGTCCCTGACCTTTTTAAGAAACTGGATCACTGACATTCTGGCTTCATTAGCTTATGTCAGTCAGCTTGTGCCCCCAAACCCCGTATTTCCTATAATGGATGTTGGCTCTTAAAGGCTTGATTAGTGTCAGGGTCAATGGAAGACTTCTTGGTGGTAGCATGTGCTTCACATCACACCTCACAGGAGGAATATGGCATCTCCTTATGCTGCCTCTAGCAATTCGAAGTCTGATGTGGGAGTTCGTGTGATGGTGGTCTCTATCTCACAAATCTCCCCATTAGCTTTCACAAATCTCCCCATTAGCTTTCACCACGTGACTTCTTTTTTTTTGTTTGTTTTTGTTTTTTTTTGTTTTTGTTTTTGTTTTTTTCGAGACAGGGTTTCTCTGTGTAGCTTTGTGCCTTTCCTGGGACTCACTTGGTAGCCCAGGCTGGCCTCGAACTCACAGAGATCCGCCTGGCTCTGCCTCCCGAGTGCTGGGATTAAAGGCGTGCGCCACCACCGCCCGGCTCACCACGTGACTTCTTGTTGGCCCTCACTGGAACCCGTTATTGAGGATGCAAGATGCCTGCTTGGTTTTTTTGTTTGTTTGTTTGGTTTCCCCCAGTGCTAGAGATAGAATCCAGGGCTTTATGCAAAACAAAATGACCATTTTCCATGCTATCATGTCTTCTTCATTAATTAGCTGAAATTTTTTCTTGAGCAGTGACTTCCCAGGCTAGGGTGATAGGTCACTGGGTAAGAATACTTGCTATGAAAACACGAGGAACCAGCATGTAAAAAGTCAGACGTAGCTATGCGTGCCTTAGCCTCAGAAACGAGGAATTGGAGGTGGGTGGATCCCAGGAGCTCACTGGCCTGGCCGCTTAGTCAAAACAGTCAGCTTCAGGTTCAGTGAGAGACCCTGGCTCCAGGTAATAGGGCAGAGAGCAATAAAGGAAGACACCTAGTATACTCGGGCCTCTGTATATGTAAGAGATTTGCATTATGCATCTCTGCACACACTTAAATACCACACAGAGCACACATGCAGCTTTATTCTTTCATCATCTGAGGGCTATTTGGTTACCTTATGATTCATTTTACCAAGGAAGGGCATGACAAATACATTTTGTGTGTGTGTGTGTGTGTGTGTGTGTGTGTGTTATTGTGTTTGGTGTATGTATGTGAGGTATGTATAGACATCAGAAGAGGATGTCAAATGTCCTGGTGTGTCTCTCTCCACTTTATTTCCCTGAGACAAGGTCTCTCACTAAAGCTGGAGCTAGGCTAGTGGCCAGCATACCCCAGCCACCTTCCGGGGTTTTATGAGGGTACAGGGGATTTGAGCTCAGACCTGTGTGGCAAGCCCTCTGACCTACTGAGTCATTTCCCCAGTCCCTTTTTCTTTCCTTTAAACATGTTCTAAATTTATTTTTATTTATTATTATTATTATTTTTATTATTTATTTATTTTTAAGACAGGGTTTCTCCATTTAAGAGTCCTGTCTGGCCGGGCGGTGGTGGCACACGCCTTTAATCCCAGCACTCGGGAGGCAGAGGCAGGCGGATCTCTGAGTTCGAGGCCAGCCTGGTCTACAAATCGAGTTCCAGGAAAGGTGCAAAGCTACACAGAGAAACCTTGTCTCAAAAAAAAAAAAAAAAGAGTCCTGTCTGTCCTGGAACTTGCTTTGTGGCTGGGTGAGTTCCAGAACAGCCAGGGCTATACAGAGAAACCCTGTCTCTTTTTTTTTTTTTTTTTTTGTTTTTCGAGACAGGGTTTCTCTGTGTAGCTTTGCGCCTTTTCTGGAACTCACTTGGTAGCCCAGGCTGGCCTTGAACTCACAGAGATCCGCCTGGCTCTGCCTCCCGAGTGCTGGGATTAAAGGCGTGCGCCGCCCGGCAGAGAAACCCTGTCTTAAAAAACCAACCAACCAAATGAATGAATGAATGAATCAATCAATCAGGTGTCCAGCAGGGATAAAGTGAAGCAAGGTATACTTGGCTCTCTTTGGAAACATATCTGTAGACCTCAGTATCTGGAGATTCTACCCAAGGAGTCATTATGCCTGCCCTGTATAGCCACCAGCGGTAAAATGCATTTGTATTCCAAGTGTGCTCAGAATCGCCCGCTCACCGATTCTGGCAGCTGCCCACTGAAGCCGGCAGTACCAGTGATGTCGGCCTCATTTTTGCAGAATGCAATTGCGTTTCAGAGTCGAAGTGAGGGAGATGGGTTGGAAAGTCTGATTCTAAGAGGTCTGGCCTTTCTGTCCCGTGTGCTGTTCCATCAACCCACAGGGCCCCTAACGCCCTATTATCCTCAGAACTGAACTGTGAGCTGTGGAGATCATTCCATCAGACATGGGCTTTCTGCACCTAAGTTTTCAGAACCGTGCAGAATGAGAGAGGTGGCAGATTCCTTTCGGGTTGCCAGTCAGGTATGTAGCCAGACGGTGAGGGGTTCCCTTACATAACAGGGTAAGAGTCTGGCTACACCTCCTTGAAGACAGGCAGGTGTGGGAGCCACTCAGGGAGACTTTCCAGGATGAATGAGGCAAAGGTTGGCTTGTTTAGGCATCTGTAGCTGCTTGGGGGAAATGGGAACAGTGAAGCAGTAGGGAAAGAGGGGAATTTGGGGTAGGGAAGGAATGGTGCATCAGGGCACTTGAGGGATGGGCGGGTCCTATCCTGTGTGGCCTGCCAGTGGGTAAGAACTGCTCTCCTGCTCACAGCTGGATGGAGGTGTGCTTGAAGGAGGAACTTCCTGCCCCAGTAGAGCTGGAGGAGAGCCTCCGGAATGGAGTGCTACTGGCCAAGCTGGGCCACTGTTTTGCACCCTCTGTGGTCCCCCTGAAGAAGATCTATGACATGGAACAGCTGCGGTACCAGGTGGGCACAGTGTGGTTAATCCGTCTGCCCTCTCTCCCTCCCAAGATGCTCCTTGTCAAAGCTGTGAGGGTATAGTGACCCTGTAACTTGAGAGTCTGTACATGATCACTTTGAGGCTGAAAAGAAGTACAAGTAATGGTACTAGGACTGTAGGTGTTTGCCAGTGCCACTCTACCGGGTGGGTGCTCTGCTGGCGGGGGGGTACTGCTGCATGGGCCTTAAGATGCCCCGAGGTGCAAATGGTGCACACTCCAAGGCTCATGGGCTTTGCCACCCTGAAGGGCCTTTCTGGGCATGTGTCCCTTTTCTGCATTCTAGCCAGCCCAAGCCTCCTGTCCTATGCCAGCTTGGAAGCCTTACTGCACGGCCCTCCCCTATGCCAGCTTTCCCATTATCCAGCTGGCTCACCCATTCCTGGTGGTTTCAGCTGTTTTTCTGTTCCGTGGGGCGGGGGATCCACAGGATGGGGTCCTTTGGCTCTGTCTACCCTTCCCCCATGAATCTTTAAGCTGGCATCTGGGTTCCACCCATAGGGCACCCTGAGAACTGTAGAAACATTCTCTTTTCTCCCTTCAGGCAACGGGCTTGCATTTCCGGCACACAGACAACATCAACTTTTGGCTCTCTGCAGTAGCACACATCGGCCTGCCTTCGGTAAAACGGGGTGCCAAGATGGTTATCTGTCTGCTCTAAGAGCCCCATTCCTTGGGGCTCTGTGCCCTTGAACTAGGCTGCTCGGGCTCCGCCTTCACCTCCCGTGGGTCCTGGGCTGAGGGGCATCAGCACTGTCCTGTAGTGGAGCGCCTGTGTAGTGTGGGTGGGGTTCATGTCAGCCAGGCACAGAATTTCAGAGAGAAGCAAGAACCTGCCCCATCCCCAGGTGGGAGACTTCCGACTGGAGCCTTAGGTTCGAGACCCTCTGTACTCGTGTTACACGTCCTTTCCCTCTGTGAACCCCAGCTTGTTTCTCACCTATAAAGTAGGTGTGATAATTCCCACCTATGATGTTGGTAGGAGAATTGCAGGGCCTGTGTAAATTCCCTTTGTAAAGCACTATAGCAACTAAGGCTAGGCAGGATTCTGTAGTGTGAGGGTCCTTCCCTGTAGAAGGTAACTATAAAAATGAGGTGAGCTGGGCGGTGGTGGCGCATGCCTTTAATCCCAGCACTTGGGAGGCAGAGGCAGGTGGATCTCTGTGAGTTCGAGGTCAGCCTGGTCTACAGAGTGAGTTCCAGGACAGCCAGGGCTACACAGAGAAACCCTGTCTTGAAAATAAACAAACAAACAAAAAACAAAAACAAAAAGATGAGGTTCGATTACACACACGCGCGCATGCATGCATGCATGTGCGTGAAGTAGTAGCCAGGACATTTTGGTGGGTGTAGTGATGCAAATCTAAAATTGTGACATTGAGGCTAGCTGCATTATCTAGTGAACCCTTTTTCAACAACAACAAAAGCCTTGTCCTGGTGGCACAGGCCTTTCAGCCCAGCACTTGGGAAGCAGAAGCAGGCAGATCTTTGTGAGCTCAAAGCCAGTCTGGTCTACCGAGTGAGTTCTGGTCCAGCCAGGGCTACATAGCTACATAGACAGACCCAGTCGAAGAAGAAGAAGAAGAAGAAGAAGAAGGAGGAGGAGGAGGAGGAGGAGGAGGAGGAGGAGGAGGAGGGAAGGAAGGAAGGAAGGAAGGAAGGAAGGAAGGAAGGAAGGAAGAAAGAAAGAAAGAAAGAAAGAAAGAAAGAAAGAAAGAAAGAAAGAAAGGGAGAAAAAAGAAGGGTTAAGAGCACAGCTACTCAGCTGGGCGCTGGTGGCGCACGCCTTTAATCCCAGCACTCGAGAGGCAAGCTCACCTAGTGGTCAGCTGACCCTGGACACTGTGACTATATCATTGGCTGTGTCTTGGCCTAGTAAGCCTTTTTCACATTGAATTGAATGGGGATGGTTATAGAAACTGACTGAGAAGCCCGGGCTGTGGTGCTCACTCACAGTTCTGGTTGGAGAGAGGTGCATTGCTCAGCCCACACCTCCTGTCCCGCACCAGCCTGGAAGCCTTTCTGCACTACCTTCCTCTGTACAGCAACTGTCCGGTTTCTCCTCTAGATCTTCCTCCCAGAGACCACGGACATCTACGACAAGAAGAATATGCCTCGGGTGATCTATTGCATTCATGCTCTCAGGTGAGACACCCCCGACTGGTTCTCAGTCTTCCTAATGCTGCAGGTCTTTAATACAGTTCCTCATGCTGTGGTGACCCCCAACCATAATATTATTTTGTTGCTACTTCATAACTGTAATTTTGCTACTGTTATGAATTGTAAATATCTGTGTTTTCTGATCATCTTAGGTGACCCCATGAGAAGGTCATTCAACCCCTAAAGGGGTCACAACACACGGGTTGAGAACCACTGCTCTAGGCAGATCAATAGATGGATCAATCAATAGCAATAAATATAATAGAAAAGAGAGAGGATAGCCAAAAGAGCAGTTTAGGGGAGGGTGAGATTTTAGATCTGCATGGGTATTTACATTCATATGTATGTGGGCACATTCATGTGTGAGCCTTGTAAATGAAGGAACAGCAGGATAAAGTCCTTAGTTTGTGACTGGAACATGAATAAATCAGAACCAGGACCCATCAAGAGCATCACATGCAAGCCACATCACAAGCAGGGAAGGCCACTACTCACAGGCAGGTATACCAGTTGGCTGAATCATAGGATGAGACCGTCCAGTTTCTGTGTCCGCTGTGTCATCTCTTTATGCCTCCCCTTCCCATGCCCTTCTTTGCCTCCATCCCTGGCTTCAGCAGCTTTGTTTACTGTATCTTCCTCTTGTCCACCTGTGACGTTTCGTTGCAGTGTGTCCTCTGTGGAGCCATCCCAGTGACAGAGGCTCCCTGTGGCATCTTATTTCCATTCTGTAGCTCTTTCTTGTCTTGGCTGGTTATCTCTGTGTGCTAGAGTGACTCAGGGCCAAGTGCTAAGTGCTCTTCACCTCTCGGCCTCCATTGCAATTTTACATACCTATTGTGGACAAGGTATGGAAATCAGTAGATCCCAGTGTGTCCTTATGCCTTCCATTCTTCCCAGTCTCTTCCTCTTCCGGCTGGGATTGGCCCCTCAGATCCATGACCTGTATGGGAAGGTGAAATTCACAGGTAAGCCAGCTCCTTCCTCTGGTCCATAGACTAAGCAGGGGCATGGGGATTCTGAGCCTAATGAGGAATACCTCTGGTACCATTGCAGCTGAGGAACTCAGCAACATCGCCTCTGAACTGGCCAAATATGGCCTCCAGTTACCAGCCTTCAGCAAGATCGGGGGCATCCTAGCCAATGAGTTTTCAGCTGATGAGGCTGCAGGTAGGGCTTTGCCCTAGAGTAGGACATGGGAGCATGGGATGGGGTGTGGGTGGGGGACAGGACATGGGATGGGATGACAACAAGCCTTGTAGCCCTTGGATGGGCTTTGGCATCTCTTATATCCACAGGCAGAAGGGTCAGGCTCCCTGGCCCTACAGCTAGCTGTGCTCTGGTCTGGGTCCTTTCTGGCTTCTTGACCTTGTTCTCCTGCCCCTCCAAGTCCATGCAGCTGTTCTTGCCATCAACGATGCAGTGGAGCGAGGCGTGGTGGAGGACACTCTGACTGCCTTGAAGAATCCTAATGCTCTTCTGGGGAATCTTCGGGAACCTCTGGCAGCTGTCTACCAAGAGCTGCTGGCCCTAGCCAAGATGGAGAAGGCTGCCAATGCCAGGAACCACGTAAGGAGACGCTTTGGAATAGAGAGGGAATAAGTTGAGAGGCCTGGGGAGTCTTAGAGTGAAGACTCAGTTTGTCCTGCCTTGAGTTCCAAAGATATGACCATGACTTAGAGAAGTAGGGGAGGAGCCTGGAGTGATGTCTGTCGAGAAAGAAGGCTGGAGAAGAGTCTGGATGGCTGAACTGGCTCTAGAATGAAGCACGAGATGAGCCTAGCCTGGGGAATCCACAGGATGATTGGCTTAACTGTTGGTGCCAGGGCTTAGCCCCCCCCCCCCCCCCCAGGTTCTCCTCCGAGGCCTAAGCAGACTGGTCTTTGGCCTGGCCATTGGTCTACAGAAGTGAGTGTGACAAGGGTAGGGAGGAAGATCGCAGTGTCTCCAAGTCTCTCCATCTTGCTTTTGCAGGATGATGGTCAAGAACAGGACATCTATGAGTCCTGCCTCACCCAGGCAGAGATCCAGGGCCACATCAACCTTGCCAATGGTAAGAGATGACTGGGAGAGCCTGGGAAGCTGGGAGATGGCTGCTTTAATAAGCTCCATGACCTTATGTGAGCTAGTTCCTGCCTTAGGGAAAACTCATAGGCCAGGGATTCTATGCCCTGCTCTCTGGCCACAGCAAAGAGGTTCATACCAGGGAGCTCCTATGGGATGGAAAATTATTATTAAGACAGAGGCAAATGGACAGGCCTTTCAGCTCCCAGTGCTGGGGGTGGATATTTGGATTAGGGTCCTTCAAGAAGGGAGTGTAGCTGGGAGTAATACCACACACCTGTGATCCCAGCTGTCAGGGGGCTAAGGCAGGAAGATTAAGAGTTCAAGGACTCACAGGGCCATATTGTGAGACTTTCTCAAAAGAAAAGGAAGCAGGAAGAATAGAAGGAAGTATGAGGATAGATGGAGTAAGGAGGATGGTGGACAGAGGGGCAACCTGAAGACTCACAACGAGAGGCCATTGGCCTGCTAGGATCAGGGTATTCTCAGGGTCTGGAACAGTGAGATGGGAGGGCTATGAAGACCAAGAGGAAGATGTAGCCTGGACCACAGGAGCTCACTGTGTCAGAGGCCAAGGATAGAGGCAATTTTTGGGAGGCAAGAAGAAGGCAAATTCCCAGGATTGGCTGGGGATGGTATGAGGTAGTTTTCACACACTTGGAGTTTGGCTGTTTTTCAGTCCAGGGGGCTCTAGAAGTTGTTGATGATGCTCTGGAGAGACAAAGCCCTGGGGCCTTGCTTGAGGCCCTTCAAGATCCTGTCCTGGCCCTGCAAGGGGTGAGAAGAGATTTGGCTGGCTGGTACCTGGAACAACTGAGTTCGGACAGAGAGCAGAAGTCACAGGTCAGGCTCTGACTAACACCTGTCTGCCTGTAGGGTAGGAAATGCCTTTTATGTGCATATCATCACTGACTCCATGTTTAAATGGCTGAATCATCCCCCAAAGCATAGTGGACCAGGCTGTCTGCTCTGCTTAGAGTCTCAGACTGGAAGGGAAGGACCAAGCCAGTCCATTAGGTAATGATATGCTTCTCATTGCTGAATTGGGGTCTTGATTTATCAATCTTATTTTCAGTGCTTTGACCCCCCTCCTCCCATATTTTTCATGCATGTATGTCTGTGGTATAAGTGTATGTCTCTATGTGTGTTCACACGGGGGGAGGGCAAATGTGTGGGCGCGTGGATAAGAGGTCCAACATTGATGTCAAGAATCATCCGAAACCCCTCCCCCACCTTATTCACTGAGGCAGGTTCTCTTAACTGAGCCCAGAGCTCACCAATGTGGCTAGTCTCACTAGCCAGGTTGATCTGGGAATCCTGTCTCTGCATCTAAGGCTGGAATTACAGGCAAGGCTTGCATGGGTTCTGGAGATCCAATCTCCAGTCCTTGTGCTTACGTGGGAAGCACTTCCACCAGGGAGCCATCTCTAGCCCTTAATGCGCTGCCTTTCTGTTTGATGTTATTTATACTCACATCTAGTCTGTTGTTATTTTAGACGTATGCTGGTTTAGAGAGAGAGAGAGAGAGAGAGAGAGAGAGAGAGAGAGAGAGAGAGAGAGAGAGAGAAAGAGAAAGGTAGGCCAGGTCCTTCCACCTGAAGGGAGAGGCAGGACTGAGTCCTGGCAGCTCCTGATGCACGTTCATGGCCTGGGGACTCTCTTCTACTGCACCTCTGCCCTCTTGCAGGAGCTGGGTCTGGTGAGGCTTCTGGAAAAGGAGGAGGTCCAGGCTGGGGTGGCTGCAGCCAATGAGAAGGGCGGTCAAGAGCAAGCCAGTAA